>NC_079907.1:15261243-15424611 GCF_024868665.1 Triplophysa rosa | reverse complement strand
CAGAAGTGTTACTTATTGGACCGAAAACTGCTATACGTAACAACCAAGAATACTGCTTAACTATTGACGGATGTTCCATAAAACCCTCGTTGTCAGCAACGAATCTTGGCGTTCTATTCGATAGTAATCTGTCATTTGAGAGCCACGTCGCCAACACCTGTAAAATTGCGTTTTTCCATTTTAAGAATATATCTAAACTACGTCATATGCTGTCAATAACAGATGCAGAGAAGTTAATTCATGCATTCATGACATCAAGACCAGATTACTGTAATGCACTGTTAGGTGGTTGCCCTGCAGGCTTATTACAAAAACTCCAATTGATCCAAAACGCGGCAGCTCGAGTTCTTACACGTACAAAAAAGTATGAACATATTAGCCCGGTTCTGTCAACCTTTCACTGGTTACCTATAAAGCATCGCGTTAACTTTAAAATCTTGCTTATTACCTATAAAGCCCTACATGGTTTAGCTACTCAGTACTTGAATGAACTATTCTTGTATTACAGTCCTTCACGTGCATTACGCTCTCAGGCGTCCCTGTCAGTTGGTAATACCTAGAATTACCTAAAATTTGGAATAGTCTTCCCTGCACTCTCCGGGAGGCAGACACACTCTGTTAGTTTAAATCTAGACTAAAGACGCATCTTTTTAATCTTGCATACACTACACTTCCATAATATAAATCTTCTGAGGGTTTAGGCTGCATTAGTTAGATCAACTGGAACCAAAAACACAACTGATGTACTTGTTGCATCAAAGAGTGCAGAACAGTACTCTACTCTCAGCCAGTCTTGTCTCATTGTTCCAAGGTTACCACAGCAAGCAGGATGCAGTTCATGGCCAGACCTGATGGTAGAGCGGAGAATGGGAAGCGGCGACCTCACAAGAGCTGAGATAATAGAGCTGGATAATGAAGGACGCGGTCACTTGACACGTCTTCACCACAAAATTTCAAATGCTATTAGATTATTAATGATAATCTTAAAACTATAATTTACCTTATTAGTAAGTTTATTTATTTTTATTTAGCCTTGTTGTGCAAGCTCTGTGGAGCTTGTGCAGAGGCAGCAGCTTTTGCCAGAGGGGAACTGGAATCCTCTGGTTGGGCCTGGGTTCTCCTGAGGGTTTTTTTCTCGATTAGAGTTTTGGGTTCCTCGCCACCATTTGCATACTGTTCTTTTGCACTATTTGCCTGGCCGGGGGAGCTGCTTTAAAATTAGAATTTTAAAGTTTTACTTAATTAATATTGCATATAGGAATTTATAGTCTGTTATATTTGACATGTGCTTCTCTCTTCTTTATCTTAAATGTGTGCTCTCACTGTGCGTGTGTGTGCGTGTCTGTGTGTGTGCACGTACTTGTCTGTGTACGTACGTGTGTGCGTGCGCATCCGTGTGTTTGTGTCTATGTCTATGTGTTAGTACGTGTGCATATTGTGTGTGTGGAGTGTTTTGTATGTGGGTATGTCTGTCTTCTGTGTTTTCACCTTTTTCTTGTTTTTACAGGTACAACTTTAATTGTTTTGCTTATAGTCAATATGTCATATGTACAGCTGCTTTGTAACAATGAAAATTGTAAAAAGCGCTATATAAATAAAGTTGAGTTGAGTTGAGTTGAGTTGAGTTGAGTTGAGTTGAGTTAATGAGATTTTGGTAGGCCGGTTTTCACACTGAAATAATATTAAATTGTACTGCAGGTTATTTTGAAGGTATATGCTTTAGTTTTTTTAAAGTGATTGTGTTGTGGTCGTACATTTTACAAGTATTACCGTGCTTTAGTTAAAAATATATACAATCAAATATGCAATATGCAGATGCACTACAGCTCCCCCTAGTGTCTTCTATAGAGATGTGCAATAATTGCGATGATCTGAAACCATTGCGATGAGGTCAAACAATCGCAATGAGACGATTATTTAATAATCGTGACAGCCCTAGTTATCTGTCTTATTTAAGTTCTCTCAAAGTATATTGGATTATCTACATCTCTCGAGTGTTCCCTGCACGAACCATAACAGAATACCAGACCACCAGGAATGGATAATTTCACCTCTCCAGAGGCCATTCTCATTGACTTGCGGCAGGATGGACGGCCTCTGGAGAGCTACCTGGAGGAGTTCCTTGAGGTGTGTTACCGGGTGAGTTGGAACAATCCCATACTCAACCGTTTGTTTTTGACTGGTCTGGACGACGATCTGCTCATCCTCATCTTGCTTCCCGACGCGGATGAGTATCCGCTGGAGGACTTTGTAAATTGAGTCCTCCAAGGGGTTTGCTCAGAATTCTGCATCGGGGTGGCTGATGGGGACTTGAGAGATGGTCGTCCAGTACCAGTCGTTAGCGGTGGGTTCATTCCACCTCATCCCGGACCTTCTGGACTTTATTTCTCCCGAGCTACCCGGCCCCTCAGTTTGCGAGATCCCAAGATTCACTGCCCCCGAGCTCAGCCTGGTGGACCGGCTGTTGCTGCTGGACTTCGCCCAGCCGCCAGAGCCCGCTGCCCAGCTCTTCCTCGAGCCGGTCCCGCCCAGCCTCCCAGAATGTCCCGAAGCCCCAAGAGAGCCTGAACTCCCACCCAGCCTCCCTCTCCCACCTCCTCATTCCCTGTCAGCATCACCATTTCAGCCGCTGCATCCTGCCAGTCCCTCTGCTCACCCTCAGCCAACCATCGGTGGTGTGGGATCGCCATGGGGCTGCCAGTCTCCATCAGCTTCGTGGCTGGAGGATCCCTCGTCTCCGTCCTCAGCCTCTGAGTCCCTGATTCCGTCTCAGCCCATCGAACCCTTGGCTCCACCTCAGCTCCAAGCTTCCTCATCTCCACCATCGCCCGGTCATCCACCAGCTTCACCGGGCTCCTTCGTCCCTCTGGTTCCACCTTGGTCTGTCGTCGAACCGCCATCGCCTCTAGACTCCACTCCTCTGGCTGTGCCTTGTCACTCTGTCCCACTGGCTCTGTTGGGCTCCTCCCTCCCTCCAGCTACACCTCCCTCCAGCTCAGTCGCTCCGGCTCCACCGCGGACTCCCGGATCTCTGTCTCCGCCTCGGTCGCCTGAGCCGTCGGTTCCACCCTGGCCCTCTGGATCCTCGCCATCACCCTGGCTCTCCGCCTCAGGCTCCACCTGCGTCGCCGCCGTCAGTCGGCCCCCTGGAGTCGTCTGCTCCTCCTCCATGGCTCCATCGGCTCCTCCGTGGGTCCCCTTTTGGGCTGTGGCCTGGGTCCCAACTGGCTCCTCCGGCTCCCTTCTGTCTCCAACGTGGCTCCTTCCACCTTCATCACCACCTTCATCATCTGCCTGCCTTCACCACCTGTCGTCACCTGAGGTCCGTCCCCCTCCTGAACCCCCATCCACCCTCCTCTGTTGGATCTGTTATGGCGCGAGGTCGCGCCTTTTCGGGAGGGGGCGTACTGTCACGATCCACTGTCTGCCCTCATTTGCCACTGGACTACACTTCCAATAATCCTTTGCACCCGTCTCACCTGATCCCTATCATATGGACTTCATTACTAATTCCCATCACCTGTCTACCCCTCGTTATCTGTCTTATTTAAGTTCTCTCCTTAGTTCAGTTCTTTGTCTGGTATTGTTTATGTAAATGGTGTTGTGCTTGTCTGTGTCTTCATCCTGGATAATGTTAAAAGTATATTGGATTATCTACATCTCGAGTGTTCCCTGCACGAACCTTAACAGACATGTGACCCTGTAATATTATATTAATAGGCTGCCTGTCACCTGCCAAAAAAACAATCACATTTTAGAGAAGAAAAAAATCACCCACTGACTTTCAAAGCTGCTAGTATGTATGAACAATTGTATTTGAGTGAACTACATTTAACAATGACATTGTTAGTTTAAGTTAGCATTATTAGTTACCATTAACTAATGTCAAAAACTCATAAGAGCTATAGAGATTCATAAGCTGTCCGTTTCCTGGAAGGACAAAGGCAGGGGAAGACACTTTCCTTGACAGCTCTATTTAACTCTCATTAGCATCCTGCGTCAGAAGAAAGACCATGAGGAAAGACACCGAGAGAACCGATAGAGCTGTTCTCCAGGCCTGTCAAAATGCTGCTGGACACGCTGCTGCTTCCATAGTAACACAGAGGCTGTTGTGGGTGGTTAGAGGTGAGGGCTGGCACGTGTCCACCAGCGGCATGTCACAGGCCGTGTTACAGCAGGGGGATGATTGCTTTTTGATGTAACAGCTGCTGGAGCTCGCTAATGGAATATACATGGCAAATGCGAGTAAATAAAACTTGGAAAACAACACTGGACAATGGCTGCTTAAAACCACTTGTGGACACATGCTTGCAGGCTAACCTTTGGTGGATTGTGTTCATTTGTATGCAGAGGATGTGCTTGATGTGGTTAGTTTAGGCAGTTAATTGTGTTCGAAAGTGATTTGCCATGGCAGTAAAAGGTGTTTGTGTAAGTCCCATTTGTAGCAACATTGCATTAATCAAAGCTTGTATAATCTGCAGGGCATCGTCATAATTGAATTTCGACAGTATTAAATCATCTTTTATAACAAATCACTTCCTACTTCCCACTGATAAGACGGTTCTGCTCGATAAGGATCAACCTTGGAAGAAGCTACACAGGCTAATTTAGTTTTTCTACAAATTCATCTTTTCTTGTCAACACTGCAGCTTATTGTTGATTTATGTTTGTACAGAAGTAGTTTTAAAGCCTTTCATGCTGTCTGTTTTTGTCATACTGCATATTCACAAAACATCTTGTCACATTCTGTCTTGGTTGTTTTTTATTTATTATTTTTTTGTTTTTGTGCGCCACATGCTCATCACACTTGTGCCTCATTTCTCCCATTACTCCACTCTCACCTGATTCCCATTTTAATTTAATGAATACGTCACTGATTATTGCCCCACCTGTCACTCGTTCTGTTTGCCCTATTTATGCCTCTCTCTTCCGTTCACTCAGTGCGACAATGTTTTTGGTATGAGGCTAATCTCATGGATTACTGGTCTCCTCATTGTACTTTTTGTGATGTACCCAGGATTCACCATCCAACTCTTAAATCCCGCATCTCGTCATGGTGAGGCTGTACCGAGAGAGAGCTACTTGGACTTTTTGGTTCGTATGGCGAAATTTCCTCTCTGCTCACCACGTTGCGGCTACTGGCGCTGACATGACCAGTTTCCGGAGTTTGATTACTTTTTGTTCACTGCTGTGTGCCTGGAGTACCTTGGCACTTTTGTTTTTCTGCTCATTTTTGCACTGTGTGATTAATAAACTCTCTTTAAAGACTTTCCCGCGACTGAGTCCTATTGTTCCGTAACACATCTGTGCGATGAACAACAACATTAGTTTATTCTAAAGCTCCAGCTGATTTTAATGAAGGTACTCAGTTACACAGGGACAGGGTAGGTACAGGGGCTGGGTAAATGTACAGTACAATATTATTGGCCCCCGACATGCCTGTCCTGTCACTAGCACAGATAGCTTATGTAGTAAGTAGATCAGTGGTTAAAGTAACCTGACTTTACAAGCACTTCACTGGCTGAATCTAGAAGACATGGAGGCGGGGCCTACCAGGGGGTCTCAACAACCTTCCAATGGGGCATTAAGCTGGCCTCAGACTGCAGGATTTTTAAACTCAACCAACATAACACCCTACAGCAAGGGTCACCAACTAGCCTGTACTACTAGGACTAGGACTCTGGTTCGAATGCGGACCGCGAGATGTGTCCGTCCGGACCTCAAAGCCTTTTGACGTAATAAATAAATAAACGCCTAACATTATTTTCTAATGCAATCAAATTTATACCAGGCACATCAAGGTCCGCTCAGTAGCAGTTTGGGTCCTAAGGCGCCACGGACAGTTAACATCTGGGCACTGTTGCTACGTACAGACGTCAACGTCGTGGAGAGAAGAGAGCTTAGACAGACTCGCTGCACAGCGCGCAGACAACAGCGCTGAAAACCATGTTTTCCGAGATGAATGGGTCGAGAGATTTGCATTTATTCTTCCTGCATCGACGATGCACAAGGCTGGTTTGTTTCATTTGCTCGGAGTATGTTGCAGTTGTCAAAAGTGGAAACCTTAAACGGCATTATGAAACTAGACATAGACACTATGAAGAAACTTACTCGCAGCAGTCCGAGGTAAGGACACGGAAAATATATGAGCTCAAAGCCCAGTAGTAGCGATCTACATGGGTACTCCCTCACTCACTTACCACCCAACAACGAGCATATGAATGTTCATTAAGAATACAGTGGATCTTAGGAAAACATACCAAGCCCTTTACTGATGGGAAAATAGTAAAAGAGTGCATGAAGGCTGCGTGTGAAACACGTTTAGAAGGAAAATAAAGACATGAACTAAAAGAAAATATTAAACAAACCCCCCTTTCAGCTGCAACAGCCACAAGAAGAGCTGAAATGTTATCAGAGCATGTTCAGTCACGACTTGATGTTAATTGATGTTGAATATAGTTGTTAATGTTGGAATGAATGTATGTTCAGTTCGGGTTTAGAGATTAGGGCATTTTGCACATTTTACTTCATTATTTTGTTGTCAGACATTGTTATGCCGTCGTATAGATATAAAAACACATGTTTATTTCTTTGGTCTGCCAAAAATCATCAATTCATGTTTTTAGGTATTTAATTGTCCGGACCTCGGCCGGTAAGGAGGGTTTGTTTACTGGACCTCAAGCGATTTTAGTTGAAGACTCCTGCCCTACAGTCTCCAGTCTGACAGCCTACTTTGCAAATAAATAATGAATAAATACATTTATTAAGCATTTATAACATGTGAGTTAAAAATGGCTCACTATTTGACAGGTATTTCATTAGAATCCCCTTTTTATTTATGCAGTTATAACTGCTTTATAATGTATTTGTAAACGTACGTATTAATCATTAATGAGCACACTAATAAATGATTTATGAAGGGAACCTTAACATTAAGTGTTACCAAAATCTTAGACATGCTCATACTAAAAGATTTTAAAATCTTGGCGCGTCACACACTACAGGTGAATATTAAGATTATTGTACCAGTGGACGCATGCATCACGTGATCCGCTCACCAAGAACCGGATGTAAACATTGTGTAATGTATATGTTGTGACATGAGGACATCTAGTGGTAGTCAAGTGTTTCGTAATAATTTGCTTTGTAATTGTGTACACTTCACTAAAGTGATATAATTTAAGGTAGATTAAATGAACGTGATCAGAACACAGTTCTTTCACTAAAAAAACAATTTCCCCAGTGAAAACTTTATTTATTTTTAGATGTTATGTACTTTAAATTACCTTGGGTGTTTCGTTTCGATGATTTCGTTCGATCGGAAACAGTCTCAACATGTCTGTATTCTATTTTCGACTGATACTGATACTTCAACATGTGGTTGTTTTGTTCTTTTGCTTGTCTTGTGTAGGCTTTATAACAAATCACTGAACATGGTTCCATCTAGTGGATTTTTTTTCTCAATAACACGGACAATTAATGGATATTTCATAATTCCTTATGACAACGATTCATTTTAAAGTTTAACTATCGAGACAATTAAGGACATGGTAAATTTGTTATCTGTGAAGATCATAAACAATCAAAATTTGTTTAGAAATGTAAACGCGATTGTGCTTTTAATAGCGAAAAAGCTCAGCTCTCCCATTCACTTCTATGGGTTTAGTGGGTTTTTGCCCTACCTAATATGGCGGCACCGCTGATGTATCACAGCAACGGAGCGAAGCGGCCAATGCGGCATCTATTATTTCTAAATTTTGAAGAGGGAACTTAGAAAAAATTGCAATGCAAGAAATAAACTTAAAGAATATAATTACAGTTGGGGATAGTTTGTTTTATTATTTGAAAAGGGAAGCATTGATTAAAGGTGGAGTGGTTGATTTAGAAAGGTGCTAACTTTAGCCTGCTAGCACTGAAATTATAATCCCACCCTCTATGCGATTCGCCGTCCAAAGCTAAAAAATTTTGACCACTATACTTCTTGATTGCTATCAGGATGTAAAGAGATTTCCAACTAGCATGACAAAAAAAATTCTGGACAGGATCACCTATTCTGCCTTTAAGAGAATATATGGGTGTTTCTGCAACTACGGGAACTTTTGACTCTCCAAAATTTTTCAATCAACCCCTGTGAATTTTAATTTTAATCATCAGAGTTTGTAATACATATAAAACGGTCAGCAAAATTGCATGGAGTCATTAAGATTTTAATACATGTAATTTAATATACAGTAAACATTGAAAATGTGCTGCGGTAAAAGACATGCTGCGGAAATGACATTTTTGCTAATATTTCAGCAAACTGGCAGCTAGCAAGGTCTGACTCAGCATCTTAATATACATAAATTATACAGTGATATACATTAATTTTTTTAACGTAGTTCAAAGTACAGAATTACTAAACTGTGTGGTAAGGACACACAATAAATACTGACACAGATAAAATTATATTTACCTTATATTTTGGGGATCTTGTGAGTGAGGTAGTGAGGTGGCCTAATCTGTCCGCAATGTTTGGTAAAATGTCATAATAAAAGCCATTTTTCATTTTTGCGATAAGGACTCAAAAGTGTGGGACAGGCACATTTACTTGAAAAAATCATAACAATGATTTTTTTTACATTTGGCAGACGCTTTTATCCAATGCGATTTACATTGCATTATACTATACATCGTTTCTAACTACAGGCTGGTCATATAATTAGAATATCATCAAAAAGTTGATTTATTTCACTAATTCCATTCAAAAAGTGAAACTTGTATATTATATTCATTCATTACACACAGACTGATATATTTCAAATGTTTATTTCTTTTAATTTGATGATTATAACTGACAGCTAATGAAAATCCCAAATTCAGTATCTCAGAAAATTAGAATATTACTTAAGACCAATACAAAGAAAGGATTTTTAGAAATCTTGGCCAACTGAAAAGTATGAACATAAAAAGTATGAGCATGTACAGCACTCAATACTTAGTTGGGGCTCCTTTTGCCTGAATTACTGCAGCAATGCGGCGTGGCATGGAGTCGATCACTCTGTGGAACTGCTCGGGTGTTATGAGAGCCCAGGTTGCTTAGTGGCCTTCAGCTCTTCTGCATTGTTGGGTCTGGCATATCGCATCTTCCTCTTCACAATACTCCATAGATTTTCTATGGGGTTAAGGTCAGGCGAGTTTACTGGCCAATTAAGAACAGGGATGCCATGGTCCTTAAACCAGGTACTGGTAGCTTTGGCACTGTGTGCAGGTGCCAAGTCCTGTTGGAAAATGAAATCTGCATCTCCATGAAGTTGGTCAGCAGCAGGAAGCATGAAGTGCTCTAAAACTTCCTGGTATACGGCTGCATTGACCTTGGACCTCAGAAAACACAGTGGACCAACACCAGCAGATGACATGGCACCCCAAAACCATCACTGACTGTGGAAACTTTACACTGGACCTCAAGCAACGTGGATTCTGTGCCTCTCCTCTCTTCCTCCAGACTCTGGGACCCTGATTTCCAAAGGAAATGCAAAATTTACTTTCATCAGAGAACATAACTTTGGACCAATCAGCAGCAGTCCAGTACTTTTTGTCTTTAGCCCAGGCGAGACGCTTCTGATGCTTCCTGCTGCTAACCAACTTTATAGAGATGCAGATTTTATTTCAAATTAATATGTATATTAAACAATTCCTTTTGAAATAAGGTCAAATTGTAATTCAATTAACTTATTTTAAGTATTTTAACATTGAGACCAGAGTTGTACATGGACAAAAATGCTGTTTCCCAGCAAACACAGAACGTTCCCCTAACGTTAGTTTTTGGTTCCCTTTTGGTTATTTTTTGGGGAATCAAAAAATAACGTTCTAAGAACGTTCTTTTCAGGTTTTATATTTTGCAACCAGAAAATAACGTTCCCAGAACGTTGCAGGCTGGTTTTCTTTTTAAATAACCAGAAAATAACCAGAAAATAACGTTCCCTGGTGGTTATTTTCTGGTAATTTTTTTACAACCAGAAAATAACCAGAAAGTAACGTTCCCTAATGGTAATTTTTTGGTTATTTTTTTGCAACCAGAAAATAACGTTCTCTGATGGTTATTTATTGGTTATTTTTTTGCAACCAGAAAATAACCAGAAAGTAACGTTCCCTGATGGTTATTTTCTGGTTATTCTTTTGCAACCAGAAAATAACGTTCTCTGATGGTTATTTATTGTTTATTTTTTTGCAACCAGAAAATAACCAGAAAGTAACGTTCCCTGATGGTTATTTTTTTGGCTATTTTTTATGGTAAAAATAGTCAAAACTGGTGACATGTGCAATATATAAATTATAAGATCACATTGAAAACCAAATGAAATTAATAAATGTGCCCTTTAATGGCTGAAAATAATAAACTAGTTAAGCTAAATGAAAATGCAATCATCTATATCCATGTGTATTTCTTTAGTGTGGTTGTCTGTTACTGTATGTGCCGCGCCGTCATTTAAAAATTAACCATCATTTCGTTTTACCTCACCAACTAACACATTAGTTTAGCGGTTTATTTATTTAAATTTTTTATTTAAACACGTACAGATTTGAGAGTAAACTTGTATTTTCGTGATTTTCGATTGATTTGACACATCTAAATCAACAGACATGATGTAAGGACTGAAACTCAGGGCTTTTGATTGTTATATCTAAAGACAGAGCCGTGCTATAATTCTGTGGTGAGAAGAATATTGTTAGCCTGAAGATAATTAAATGTTTATTCTTCTGTCAATAAAAATCTGCTTTAAATATTGTGTTGAAGTCATTGGTTATTTTATTTCGATATCTATAATGTCTGATGTTGAGGTAGGCCTACACACAGTGTGGTTTTATTAGAAATGATATACTGTGCTGTTTAAATCGAAAATTAGGCTACTTCCGTAATGAAAAAGGAATTATTAGGCTAAAAGAATCTAATGCATTGATTTGAACCTCCATATTGTGTGGGATGATGCAGTTTACTTATTTTAATTAGATTAGATTAGCGATGGATAAAAACACAGCATGGATGTATTTATTACTGACGTGTAAAAATA
This sequence comes from Triplophysa rosa, assembly GCF_024868665.1. Lineage (NCBI taxonomy): Eukaryota > Metazoa > Chordata > Actinopteri > Cypriniformes > Nemacheilidae > Triplophysa > Triplophysa rosa. Next base: position 15,413,560 of record NC_079907.1, on the reverse strand, counting down.
TTTTAGACTAACGTTCTGGGAACGTTCCCCTAACGTTAGTTTCTGATTCCCAGAAAGTTTTTTTAAGGTTTGTTTTTGGTTATCTTTACGGAAATAAAACGTTAGTTCATGGTTTCTATAACGTTAGGGTAACGTTCCCCTAACATTAGTTTTTGTTCCCAGAACGTTATGGGAACCAGAAACAAACGTTCTATTAACGTAAAGAAAACTTTCCTGGAGAACCAAAAACGAACCTTAGAAAATAGCGTTCTGGGAACCAAAAACTAACGTTAGGGGAACGTTCTGGGAACCAAAAATTGTTAGCTGGGTTGGACCTATAAATGCTTAATAATTTTATATTAAATCACATTAATCATTAAATATATTTTTTGTCAATGTGTGTAATGACACTGTGACTATATTTATAAAGCGTCATATGACATTTTGACACTCACAGTAGGTGGCTATAATGCACCTTAACATTGGTGCTGCAACAAGAAGCAGCAGCAGCTCGTATTAATGTCTATGTAAAATACAGAACACAATGGACATTGTGAAAGGACAACTCGAAGGACGCATTATAGAGGTATTTGTTCTGCATACATTTCGACAAGATGTTTCTACATCTCCGCTATCCATCTCACTGCAGCAGCTGTCGCGGTTGACATTTTAAAGTTCTGTCAGTCAACGCCGTCATCTTGCAGTCTTGACTCATATTGGCTGTTGTGAAAGTACCGACGTTATCATACCGATTGAAAATCCTTATATCAAACATGTTTGATATAATCGGGGTCGTCCCGGTTTTTCTCAGAGCAGATCGGGAGGTGTAAAATTTGATCTGTGAATGCCTCACATTATGTGATAATCTGGACCTTAATCTGGAACTCAAAATGATTTAATTTAAAACTTTAAGAATACTCATTTCAACATACTACTATCACTTGGGACATGTACTAAATCTAATTTCGAATACTATTTAGGATGGATAGTGTGCGAATTGGGACGCAGGGATTGTTCTCTGGAAGTATGTGGATGCTCAGCACTTCTGCAGGATGTCTTAAATATGAATCAAACAACAGACAAACATGCAAAATGCAGTGGCATTGTCTTCTGTTAATTCACGATGCATTTTCTTTTAAATATACTGCAACTCGCATAAGCCTCATGCTGCTTAGTATTTGTCAATACAATTAAATACTGTAATGTTTAAAAATGCATAATTGAAGTTTACTGTTATTTTATACTTAAAGGGACAGTTGACCCCCAAAAAAATTATGTCATCATTTATTCTGTCAAAACCTGCATATGACTTTTTTCTACTGCAGAACACAAAAGAAGATATTTTGAGACATGTCTGTTGTTTTGTTTCCATTTGAAGTCAATGTTGTGTGGATACTAACATTGTTCAAAATATATTTTGTGTATGACTGATGACACTTAAAATAAGCATAATGATAATGTAGCAAAGCTCAATAAAACGGAAGGAAGGAGGCGGGAACCGGGGAACATTTAACAAACTTTAATCAAAAATAAACAAACAATAACACGGAAGTAAAAGGCCGGCAGCCACCTCACGGTCGACTGCCTGTGGCTACCCGATCCGTCCCGGAAACACGATTTGTTCCGCGCATGCGCGAAACAAATCGTGTTTCCGGGACGGATCGGGTAGCCACACTGCCGGCCACACAAACATAAATAAAACTTAACATTTCCGGGCCCGGTCCTCTCTCGTCGGCAGTTCCGTCGCTCGTCCTCTTATGCTCCCTAGCTCCCCCGTGAGGCATGCTGGACCGGTGCGCATACAGCTGATACTCATTATCACTCACGCCACCAGCCCCGCCTTCCTGCCCCACGGCTCTCGTCCCGCCTTCCTCGCTACAGATAATAATATGATATTGCTGTTAAATATAAAAGAGTAATAATGCCATTTTTTCTTAAAACTTTTTCTTTGATAAAGAAGATGTGTAGTTATTGTTGCATGCATAACAACTGAAAAATATGTTTTTACAAAAACAGCATTATTTATCCAAAATAAAGGAAGTACTTTGCATAATAAACAACTAAATTTTAAAGGATATAAGAAAACTTGGCAACATTAACCAATTTACGAGACAAAACTAAGCCATTCCTGTCAAAATAAACCTGCATTTGTGTTGATAAATGAGGCCATTATGCTGGATTCAATGAACAACTCAAATTTTTGGATTAGTTTTGCCCAGCGTGTGTTCTGTCCTATATTTAAACAGCATTTTTAGTGCGAAGACTTGGCAATAGTAGATAATTGCAATATCTCATGGAGGTCTTGCCAAACATCCAAAGTCAAATTACATAATTTTATACCCCACATTCTGGTTAGAATGGGTTTGCTGCTGTTCTATATGAAGAAAATGGTGATGATCAAATTAAGAATGAGAAAATAATTGTGAGGTTAAAGTAAATAGAGAAAAGCGAGCATCTTTAGTACTGCTCTAGTATAGTACTGCTGTTGAGGAAAGAAACAGATTGCAGATGTATGCAGCTCTTGTCAGCCCCTGTCAATGGAAATTTAATTCATCAAATCTTTATTCTATCCCTGTCCTATTTTAACAAATTGATGTCAATTTCAAAAAGTCACAACGGTTCAACAGCTTTCACTAAATGGTGTAAGTTGCATTGAAAGTCCCTTCAGGCACTGTGTAATTACTAAAAATGTCCATGTGTTCAAGAAGTGTCAAACAGATAAACAAAAATCCCTTGCTTTGTAAAAATTTCATCCCTTTAGGCCGACTTGACATGTGACCGGCTCATAACCTTGTGTGTGTGAATCCAGGCCACACACAGACAAACACACGGTGCATTTGCATTCATCTCATTATAAATTTATTTTCTGATTCATATTAATGGCAGGTGATAAATTATTTAGACAGTTTTTTTCTTTATTTCTCAAGGGTCATATCAAAGGCCATTTCTAAATCCTTCCTATTATATATTCCGGAATAAATTGTCTCTGTCCCAGCGGTCCCTCTTTGACCTTCCTGACTTAACTTTAAGAGAGTTTAAGTGTTTTTTGTGCACTTTTTCCAAACTCCAAATAGCATTCTTAATGACCTTCTCAAGTCGAAAAAGCACAGATGAATGTCAAAAACAAAGATCATCTTAAAGAATTTTGTATAGTGAGTGATGAGGTTTTTTGAGGGCAGTCCCTTGTGGAAAACATCACTTTAGTGATGACGATCGTGTACCAATAAAATGCCGCTCTGCGGTTATTATTTCTCAACAATGGCACTGTAAATAACAAACATGACATCTAAGGACTTCTTCGGTATTGTTTGCTTTCTTTTACTGTTCTGTTGCTGTTGTTTGCAGTTCCTCAGAGGCACTTGTTGACCCGCACTTGCACACTTTCAAAAACTGCTGTTTTTATCACGACACATAAATTTGTAAAGCAATTTTTCCTATACTATAGAGCTCCGGCAGTCACGTGACCTTTTCTGTTTACACAGTCAGGATGGCAGGCGAGGACAAACGGGAGCGAATATGAATTGAATGGCGCCAGGATGAGTTTCAAGGCAACAGAGTTCAATTCACTTTAATTCAAAAGACGTAGACCTGTGCATAGCAAAATTTTATAGATTAAACATAACAGATCCCTGTAATGCCCCCGGGATGCTTTTAACGCGTATCAATAAAGAAACGGATAAATTTCCTGACCTGCAGGATCCTAATATCTACAACTATCATCCAACTCCGGAGACTCTTTAAAAGTGTGGAGTGGTAAAAATTGACGTGAATTTTGTAATGGATATTCAACTTTGGAGCCGGCTTAAACCTGCTTTGTCGTCATTGGAAGGGTAAGTCAACTGTGTTGTTAGCTAACGTAATCTACCCTAGCTGTCCTTGTTTGTAGGTAGCCAGCATAGCTATATAACTGATCTTGCAGGTTAAACATTCCCAAAAAATTAAATGACCTTCCATTGAAGCCATGGGTGGTGGTCAGACACGATGGTGTTTGTGTTAGGAGCCCACTACGATTGCACAGCTGGACTAAGCGAGTGATGCTCTCATGTGTCTTGTTTAGGATTTGGCAGCATAATGACAGAGAGGGAGATATAGCCTTGACATGTGTTGGCATGTTTTATTGCAGTTAACCATTTAATCGTCTATCTGGGATTCGGGATCCTTAGGAATATGATTTGCCCTTTGCTTTCCCCCACCTGTTCTGGCATCCTGGCGCACAGCAGCTGTCCATCATGTTAAAATAGTATGATTTGTAAAGTCTATACAGCCTGGTTTTAAATTATTGTTTGACCACTGTCAATACCAATGCTACAGCCGCTCTAGCGCTCTCCTGAATGCCTGCCAAAATGGCCGAGTTCAGATTGCGTGAAGTCAACCTCCGGTGCTCTATGGTAGTCAAAGGTGGCCAAGAATTGTTTAGTTACAAGCATTCTTCCAAATATCTTTCTCTGTGTTCATCAGAACAAAGCAATTTACAGGGTTATCAACTTGAGGATGAGAAAACGAACACAGAATTTTAATTTTTGTGTGAACTGTTCCTTTAACTGTAAAGAAAACTGAAACCTCAAAAACACATTCATACATGAAGTTTGAGGCACTTCTGTTGAAACTTTGCAGACTGATGTTTCCTGTGTTGATTATTTTGCCGCGGATCCCCTTCACTACCTTACCGTCTCCGGCTCTCAAGAGAGGCAAATCGATTACTCCAGTCACACGCTAGTTTTATGAACCCAACTACAGGTTTAAAATGCTTGGGTCTGTGGTTTCGAAACATTCAAATGGAAAGTGCCTGGACCCAGAGTGTTTCATTATTATTGTAATTAATGGACTAAATTAAATGAATCTGTTGTATTTAAGTGTACCATTTTTCATATACTTTCTCACTTACTACAGTAGAGGGGATTTATACTCCAATCGCCCACTCCAATTACAAAAACCATATCTCCTTCAGTTCATCACTAATTCTCCACGTCTGTGCACTCTCACTATCTGCATGTACAGTTATCAGAGCACTCAGTGAGTAATCAAGTGTGTGTTCTTTTGGTTCTCAGTCGAGATTCACTCGGCTAATGTTGTCGTGCATCTTGGGAGCACTTTGATTGCTGTTGGAAGAGGAGATTACCCTTAATGAGTCTTCCTGTGAAAGAAATAATCAGTAATTATGGACACTGAAGTACACACTTCATGCTGAACGCAGAGGCATCAGTTATGATAACCAAAGTGCACATAACGGTATTAATCACGTTGCAATTCAATGGAGGAAATGTACTAATTTTTCTCATTTGTGTTTAATTTTCTAAGAGTGAGCCTAAGGTTTTGTTGTTTTTGACCCTTGTCAATGTGCATGAAGATTTTACATTTACATAATGTTTAATATTGTTTATGATAACATTATCAGCATTGCAATTTGAGTAAAGGGTAATAGTAAAAATGAATATTAATTTTGTAATATGTAGTGTGTTTAGTATGTCCCACTTTTACTTTATAGACAGCAGCACAAACACAAACTGGCATGGTATGCGTATTTGGGCAAGACCAATCTTTTTCTCGTACAATAATTCTCAGGGTTATCACTTAAACATGTAATTGGCTTTAAAAAAATAAACACATCACTTCTAGCTTCAGTCCATTAACACCCACCATCCACCCTGGCACCCCCTACCCGAAAACCCACTGTTGCGGTAAACAACATCTCAGCTGCTTCCTACATCTCACAGCTGGGGCGTGATGGGAACGCTGTCAGTCACTGGAAAGCGAGCCGTGCCTTCATCCTTCCCCACGGACATCGACTTTCCTGCTGCTTCCTGAACCAGAGGACTCTTTGATTTCAGAGGGGTGGCATGCTCATAAGAGAAGCAATGCATCAAAATGCCTGCACAGGGGCTGCAGATAACAGAGCTCAGCCTGAGGAATAATAGACTTGATTGAATTAGCCATCCATTTCTCGCTGTGCTCATAAATCTGGGATGCCTTGATCTCACTGGCAGCCAAAAGGGGCATGGATTGAAAGGAGAGGCAGCCTCTCAGCCATGGCAATCACAATGTGACTGTGCACATGAGAGCCTTGTGTCGTGGAGTTAATGCATGGATGCTCGGACTGTATCTAAAAGCTTCTCCCTTTAATCTGGAACAGGAAGGACAGGGACCTTCCCCTGCTTGATTGGGAGACGGCCGGATCATCAGATCGCCGAGTATGTGAGAGGATTTGTCATTAGAATGCGTAATGGAGATTCAGAATAGCACTGACGTCACAAATGTGATGAACTAATATGCTCACAATAAAATATTGAATGCACAGAATGAATATAATGCGCTTCCAACCAATTGAAATGTCATCATTGTCATCATTTACTCAACATCGTCATTCCAAACCTGTATCACTTTCTTTCTTCTGCATAACACAAAAGAAGATATTTTGAAGAATGTTGACAACCAAACAACGATGGAATCCATTCACTTCTATTTTGTGGACACGAAACCAATGCAGGTGAATCTATGGTTCGGTTACCAAAATTCACTAAAATGTCTTCTTTTGTGTTATGACCTTTTCACGCAGCTAACACAAACCGCTACCAGATGAGCTATCCAAAGTGAAAAAAGTGCACTAAAATATACAAGGTATTTATTTCCACACACTAATATTGTACTTAATATACAAAAATATTCTTTAGTGCTTTTTAAGATATAATTTTATCCCTGACTCCCAGTTCAGACCACCAGCGACTACACAGTAAAATTGCCAATGTAAAAAAGGTCAAATTAACACTCACAGTGTACATATAGTGTGGATTATATATACACTGTGAGTGTTAATTTGACCTTTTTAAACACTGGCGATTTTACTGCGTAGCAGCGGCAGAGTGACGCAATCTCATTCATTTCAATGGGGAGCCAGCGACTTTACAGCTTTAAAGCTAATCTTTGTACATCAAAATTACAAATTTAAAAGTTTTCTCTTGTGAAAATAAATGTTACTGTCTTACAATAGCTTGAATGAAACTCTACACCTCAGCTTCATTAAGTATACGCAGATACATGAATATGGAAATTAGCCCCGCCTCCACTCAATCACACTCAGCACTCCCAGAGCTGCTAAAACTGAAAAGTGAAACTGAGAGCTGACACAGCAGTGTAGCGATTGTTTCAGCCCGAATCTATTTGCCATCTTTGCTTATGAATGCCTAAACTGCTGATCCACAGGGGTCAAATGAGTTTATGTGACTGGTTACAGGTTTCTAATGTCATTAACATGAGCAGTTTCAAACTGCATTTTCTACACTGTATTTGGTAAACTGCAGTTTTATGAAGAAAATACTCAGCAATGGTTTAAAATTATAAATTTGCACATTAAAAACACCAAATAAACAACATTAAAAACTTGATTTTCACCACAGGGACTATATTTTTAGTATATTAAGTTCAAGTGTTCTAACTAAGTGTAATTTCTGTAAATAAAGTGTATTTAGTGCACTATTTTTTACTTGGGGTGGGAACACAACACACCTACACTCTTAAAGGTGAATGTACTTCACAGCGCCATAGAAGCATCATTTTTGGCTAAATGGTTTCATATAGAACCTTTAACAACTGAAGTAAGGTTCTTTGTAGTGGTTCTTTGAAAATTTTCTTTAGATTATCTTTGTGTTAAAAAAAATAAAGGGTTCTTATAAGCACCTTTAGTAAATGGTTCTTGGGAAACCAAAATTGGTTCTTCTAGGGCACCGCTGTGAAGAACATTTGTAGCACCTTTTTTAAGAGTGTAAAGTCATCAAGAAGTCGATCTACGAATGGCTTACTTATATTCGTCTACGCGTTTAGGCCGGAATAGGAGAAAATGTTTTATATCTAAGAAATTATACACTTTATCTCCGAGGCACTTCATGACAGATGGTGCGAGTTAGAGAATTCTGATGCCATGGCCAGTATTGTTTGCAGCCAAAAAGATAAATGTAAATGAAAGATGTATCATTGGAACAACAAATAGCAAAACCATTTTCTTGCTTGTTTATCAGGAGTGTTGCTGAGTGTTTGATGCAGTGACCGGTGGACCATGAAGAACTCTGAGTGCTTGAGAAAGTGAAAATAGCATGCCTTTTTTAAAAACAACATAGCTCTCAATCCTGTTGGGCCTTTTAGACTTTGTCTCAGAAACTGTGCAGGCCTATCAATATTCTTGTCTTACTGTGCCCTTTCATGAAGGCCAAGTTGCGGTCGGCTACACATAACTGAGGAACATACTAGAGGAATTTTCAACCGGCAAGACCCTCACAATAGTGTGAAACTATGCCTGCCAATGACAATTTTATCAACAAAATTGTTCAATAATGTCAGCGTTAGGACATTATTATGATATGAATGCAGTAGCAAGGTGGGTAGAGCCATTATGTTACTTAAAGTGAGTTAGTTTGTCATCCATTTTGTTGGTTTAAACCAGAGACAGTGGTTATAATGCATGTTTGGCCCACACTGTGAGGTGGATGGCGTGTATCAGGAAAATGTGCGCTGATAATTACAGGGCCCTGGGATGACAAAGGTTCAGTTAATTGCTCTAACCTTTTCTTGCCAGACTGGGAGCTGTGTTAGAGGTGAAATTTGGCTTCTTGTTGTTCAGCGTCATTGATTGCTTTATTTGCTGATTTATGCACTGTGTAATGTAATCCACAGTTGATAATTCACACTGAGGCATGATGCTCACAAACAAAATCAAATCGTCGTAAAACAAGCATGGGAACGGATGCACAAAGACTTAAGTGGTAGGGGGCATTGGTTACAAACAGGATATAGTTGCAGTCAGTACTGGGTGTCATGGATTACTAAGTAACTAATTATTGGAGTTAAATCACTTATTATCTGAGAATAAGTAAAGTAAGGATTATGCTTCATTTTAAGTGATTTGATATTGACAGAATTATAGTGTGTACACATCAAGAGCGAATTTATCTATTTGCACAAGGAAATTACATACAAAATCAATGCAATTACGTGAATAGACGTGGGCAGAGCGACTGCCGCAAACACACGATATTCGCTTCCTCCGCGTCTTCCCCACAAGTTGAAAATTTCCACTCGAGCAGCATATTTGCGTGAAGAGCTTATGTTTCCCGTCGTGTGAGGTTTTTATTTGCACAAGTGATGTGAAAAACAAATAATACCATTAGTAATATAGAGCAAGGAATGCAAAGCTTTGCGTTTGGTGCTAACGCAGTTATAGTTTAAAGCACAAAACAAAAAAATACTCATTTAGACTGCAAAGTCTCGTTTCGGAAGGCTGCATCCTCCGGAGGTCTCATTTGAAGCCTGCTACATCATCGAGGCTGTCTCGTTTCATAAAAGCAGGTAGGACACTCTGTAGGCACCCTGCTAATGCAACCTACTTTCACGAGAATTCGGAGGCCACATGAGGTGTATCCTTCATTGCTAGAGATAACCCACAATTCTTTGCGTCGGCCAACGTCTGTTATTTGAATAAACGGCAACAGCTGCACATTCAATCAAATATGTGGTGTTTAAATGTTAACAGTTTACAATATGTGTCACTTTTTTTAATCTTAGCAGGCATTTGTAGTAAATAGGTTTACCCGTGTTTAGTGATTTTTAAACGTTTTAAAACAGTAAGGCAAAAAAATATATATTTGTTTAACTCTTTTGGTATTGTTTAGGGTAGAAAGTAAACTCTTTACCTCTTAAATCATGTAGAAATCATTTTAATTAATTTGACAGGTGTGCGAGTGCAACGTGTTGTTATAGCAACGTGGTACTTCTTGTTTCCTTTTCTGCCAGTATGTCCTACGAAGAACGTCTCGTTTAATTCTAAGTGGAGAATCCTCCATATACCGCATCCTTTAAAGGATGATACCTCAGGAGGACACAAGGATGCAGCCTTACGAAAAGAGACACAGCTATTCAGTCCAAGGGAATGTGAATCAGGTGCGGGTGTAATCATGGCGTGAACAGAGATGGGCACAAATACATCAAAAAGTATTTAGTTACAAATTACAAATATTCATAAAATGTATTTAAATAAAATACAAAATACTGCTGTGAAAAAATGTGTTTAATTAAAATACAAGTAATTTGTAATATGAAGATACAAAAATACAATATGTTTTTACAAGCAATCATATAAAGTGCGAGAATAACAGTGGAGTTAGATACACAGAAGAAAGAAAGAAAGAAAGAAAGAAAGAAAGAAAGAAAGAAAGAAAGAAAGAAAGAAAGAAAGAAAGAAAGAAAGAAAGAAAGAAAGAAAGAAAGAAAGGTTTTCTAAACAGAAGTCCATCAAACATTTTAGCAACACACTTACATAAATATGTAGGCCTTCACGTCATTTTAATAGTATCATCATTATTGATTTATCTCGTTCTCCTGCGACCAAAGTCCGTTTTTCTACAGCACATCAATAACTTGTACATTTATAAAGGTATTAAAGGTATACATAAATATGCCTTAAAATATTATCTTCTTAAATATTTTCAGCAATTTAAAGGGATACTTCACTCAATAATGAAAATTCTGTCATCATTTACTCAGATTGATCCAAACCTGCATAAATTTCTAGAGATTCTAAAGATTTCTAAAGATATTTGGAAGAATGTCAGATCTCATTCCCCATTGACTCCCATAGTATTTATTTTCCCTACTATGGCAGTAAAGGGAAATGAGATGTGAAGTATCCTTTAATGGAATGAAAGAACAGAACTTTACTGTTTAATAAAATTAATTTTAATAATTTTTTTTATATTTGTGTTCTGCTTGTATTTGCTCTGCCACAAGCTGTTCGGCTCAAATTATTACTGATAGCTCAAATTTTATTACATATTTCAGTTTCAAAATTTGCCCACCACTTTCGGAACCTGGTGAAGTTATTGTAGGCAAGAATAAAATGACATATTTGAAAAAGTATGTAAGTATTTTAAAATACAAAATACAGTCAAAGTATTTAATTACAAATTACATTTGACTTTTTTTGTTAAGGAAAATACAAATGACAAAATACTCAAAAGTAATTAAATACGTATTACGTAGAGGAAATCCTGCTTCCTGTTTCCTGCATCGCTGCCGGCAGCTTGTTTGTATCAGTGCGCTTACCACTTCGCTCTAATATTAGTGTATTTTATTATCATTAATTATTATTGTAGTTGCTGATATCTCAATAACCCTGTTCCTGTTATTTACTTGGAAGAGTCTAAACCAAATGTGATAGCTAACTTAACGCCGTTAGCATAGCAATAGCGTGTTAGCTTGCTTTCTGTTCACACTGTGGAATATCATCTTGCCTCTGGTTTGTCTTGTGTGCTAACTGTTTCTCTTTTTAAGCGAGTATACTACGATCCATCGAGCAACCTTGGTAAGTTGGAATTGCACTTCAAATCCGGTGAGTTATGGCTTCTATTCCTATTATTGTTACTTGCACCTCATGTCATATGTTTAGCTTAGCCTTCTCTGTCAGCTGCGAGGGCTTTATATGCGATAAATGCAGGGAAATAGTTAGGCTGACAGAGAAGATCTTAGAATTAGAGTCTCGCATCCAATCTTTATCTGAGGATAGTAAGAGTTTAACGACGATAGAAAACACTTTGGATGCGAGCAACATTAGCGCACACAGCTCGGTTCCGGTTGAAAATCCTCCGCAGCTGGGAAACTTCGTGACTGTGAGACGGCGTAGTCGCAGGACAAAACATCACTCGACCGTTCCGATTACAGTCTCGAACAGGTTTGCCCCGCTCAGTGACGCACCGACTGAGAAACCTGCTGAAAGTGCCCTAGTTATCGGTGATTCTATTGTTCGGAACGTTAACATAGAGGCACCAGCCACCATAGTCCAATGTTTACCGGGAGCCAGAGCGCCTGACATCAAGTCAAATTTAAATGTGCTGGCTAAGGCTAATCGTAAATTCAGTAAGATTGTCATTCACGTCGGCACAAATGATGTTCGACTCCGTCAATCGGAGATCACAAAAGATAACATTAAAGAGGTGTGTGAGCTCGCAAGCATGATGTCAGACACTGTAATATTCTCTGGCCCCCTCAATGCTTATCGTGGTGATGAGATTTATAGCAGATTATATTCACTAAATGGCTGGTTGTCTGAGTGGTGCCTGCAGAATGATATAGTTTTTATAAATAACTGGAAGAGTTTTGAGGGCAGACCTGACCTGTTGAAACGAGATGGTCTCCATCCCTCCTGGGCTGGGACTTCCATCCTGTCTAGAAATATGGCAAAAAGTCTTAATGCTAATGCTAAAACTTGACTCGCTGGGGCCCAGGTCAGGGAGCAGACAGTATGGCTTAACCAACTGTCTGCTTGCCGTCTCACGTCGCAGAATACACAAAATGTACAACATGTAGTAATCCGTTCTCCCAAACATCACAAAATAGAGACTGTGTCTGTCCCCCGGATTAGCAAACATAAAATAATGCGTAAACCTCTTGAAAGTAATTTAATAAACGTTAAACAAACTAAACATGAACAAAATACAGATAATCAACTGTTACGACTCGGATTGCTAAATATTAGATCTCTCTCTAATAAAGCACTTTTTGTTAACGATATGATAACAGATCATAAAATAGACATGCTCTGTTTGACAGAAACATGGCTAAAACCAGATGATTATATTGCTTTAAATGAATCTGTCCCCCAAGATTATTATTATAAACACGAGCCTCGTCTAAAAGGCAGAGGGGGAGGTGTCGCAGCACTTTACAATAACTCTCTTAGCATTTCCCAGAAGTCGAACTCTAAATATAATTCTTTTGAAGTCATGGTTCTTCATGTTTCAACACCTAATACTAAAGATAAAACACTTTCTAAATTGATTCTAGCTATTGTATATAGGCCTCCAGGGCACCACACAGATTTTATTAAAGAATTTGGTGGGTTCTTATCAGAACTAGTACTGGCCGCAGATAGACTCCTTGTCGTTGGTGACTTTAACATCCACGTAGATAACGTTACAGATGCCTTAGGAATGGCTTTCAAAGACACTCTTAACTCCATGGGCATTAGTCAACATGTGTCAGGACCCACTCACCTTCGTAATCATACTTTAGATTTAATACTGTCTTACGGTATAAATGTGGACGACGTTAAAATCCTTCAGCAGAGTGAAGACATTTCGGATCATTATCTGGTATTATGTTTGCTTCACTGGCCTACGGCTGCAAATAAAACTCATTGTTACAAATATGGTAGAACAATAACTTCAACTACCAAAGATGCGTTTCTCGATAATCTGCCCGAATTGTCTCAAATCATGAGAAATAACGTTGAAGATCTTGACATTACCACTGAAAATTTTAATTCCACCTTCTCGGTAACGCTAGACAAAGTTGCTCCACTACGTTTAAAGAAGATTAAAAATGGCAGCCCCACACCGTGGTATAATGAACACACTCAGGCTCTAAAGAAAGCGGCCCGAAAAATGGAGCGCAACTTTAAGAAAACTAAATTAGAGGTATTTCGTACAGCATGGAAGGATAGTATTCGAAAATACAGGAAAGCCCTAATAACTTCTAGATCCGCCTACTTTTCATCACTAATAGAAGAAAACCAGCACAACCCTAGGTTTTTATTTAACACGGTGGCTAAATTAACAAAAAATAAATCGTCAGTGACTTCTGATCCTGTATATCAGCATAGCAGTGATGAATTTATGAACTACTTCACATATAAAATCCAAGATATTAGAGAAAAAATTATAACAATGCAATCAGAAGTGAAACCCGCTGAACAAACTAACTACAGCGCCCTTAAGGAGAAAATGCAATTATTTTATACCGTAGATCAAGATGAGCTGTCTAAAATTATTAGATCATCTAAATCAACAACATGCATACTAGACCCTATACCTACAAATCTACTGAAAGAGATGCTCCCAGAAATTATAGATCCTCTTCTTGGTATTATTAACTCATCTCTGACATTAGGACATGTGCCTAAAGCATATAAGGTGGCTGTTATAAGGCCCCTTGTCAAAAAACCCCAACTCGACCCTAGAGAACTAAGGAACTACAGGCCTATATCGAATCTACCTTTCATATCTAAAATTCTGGAAAAAGTAGTTTCAACTCAATTATGCTCCTTCCTCCAAAGGAATGACATCAATGAAGAATTCCAGTCTGGATTTAGAGCATGTCACAGTACAGAGACTGCTTTGATCAGAGTTACAAATGATCTGCTATTGGCGTCTGACCGAGGTTGTATCTCGTTATTGGTGCTGCTAGACCTTAGTGCTGCATTCGATACCATTGACCACAGCACACTCCTACATAGACTCGAAAATTATGTCGGCATTAAGGGAATAGCTTTGAAATGGTTTAAATCTTATTTATCCGACCGTTTTCAATTTGTAGCAATAAACAATGAGGTGTCACGCAAATCGCAAGTCCAGTACGGTGTACCACAGGGCTCAGTCTTAGGGCCTCTGCTCTTCGCATTATACATGCTACCTCTAGGAGATATAATAAAGCGACACGGAGTTAGCTTTCACTGTTATGCTGATGATACTCAACTTTATATTTCCTCGAAGCCTCATGAAACACAGCAGTTCCATCGAATAATGGAATGCATAGTCGATATAAAAAACTGGATGAGTAACAACTTTTTATTACTGAACTCGGACAAAACGGAAGTGTTACTTATTGGACCGAAAACTGCTATAAGTAACAACCAAGAATACTGTTTAACTATTGACGGATGTTCCATAAAACCCTCGTCGTCAGCAAAGAATCTTGGCGTTCTATTCGATAGTAATCTGTCATTTGAGAGCCACGTCGCCAACACCTGTAAAATTGCGTTTTTCCATTTTAAGAATATATCTAAACTACGTCATATGCTGTCAATCTCAGATGCAGAGAAGTTAATTCATGCATTCATGACATCAAGACTAGATTACTGTAATGCACTGTTAGGTGGTTGCCCTGCAGGCTTATTACAAAAACTCCAATTGGTCCAAAACGCGGCAGCTCGAGTTCTTACACGTACAAAAAAGTATGAACATATTAGCCCGGTTCTGTCAACCTTGCACTGGTTACCTATAAAGCATCGCGTTAACTTTAAAATCTTGCTTATTACCTATAAAGCCTTACATGGTTTAGCTCCTCAGTACTTGAATGAACTCCTTTTGTATTACAGTCCTTCACGTGCATTAGGCGCTCTCAGGCGTCCTCCAGAATCAGAATCAGAATCAGAAGAGCTTTATTGCCAAGTGTGCTTGCACACACAAGGAATTTTCTTTGGTGTTGGAAGCTTCTAGTACAGACATTCAACACAATGACAATACAATATAATACGATTTACAGTCTAAAGATTCTAAATTGTGCATATATAAAATAAAGACTATTTTACAGAAAATGGGGGATAATAACATATAAGAGACATTGTACAGGGTAGTATATAGTAGAATAAACATATTGTATGTACACTTGTGCAAATGGATAATTTAGTAAGTAGAGGTAGTGTTATATACATGTATACATAAGATGTAGATATAATAAGGCACTATAGTGCACACTATAGGAGTAGTGGAAGTGGAATATTGCTCTTAAGGAGCAGTTATCTGTTTAGGAGGGAGATTGCCTGGGGAAAGAAGCTGCTTCTGTGTCTGGAAGTCCTGGTGTTTGGTGCTATAAAGCCCCAGCCAGAGGGCAGCAGATCAAAAAGTTTGTGTGCTGGGTGTGTGGAGTCAATGATGATTTTTCTTGCCCTGTTCTTCACTCTGGAATCGTACAGGTCCTGAAGTGTGAGCAGAGGAGCACCAATAATCTTCTCAGCACTACGAACTGTCCGTTGTAGTCTTCGTAGGTCTGATTTGGTGGCCGAGCCATACCAAACAGTGATTGAAGTGCACAGAACAGATTCGATGACTACGGAGTAGAACTGGGTCAGTAGCTCCTGTGGTAGGTTGAACTTCCTCAATTGACCGAGAAAGTATAACCTCTGCTGGGCCTTCTTTACAATAGAGTCTATATGGGACTCCCACTTCAGGTCCTGAGAGATGGTGGAGCCCAGGAACCTGAATGACTCCACAGTATCCACAGTGCTGTCCAGGGTGGCGAGGGGAGGAAGTGATTGAGGGTTCTTTCTGAAATCCACTATCATCTCCACTGTCTTGAATGCATTCAGCTCTAGGTTGTTTTGACTACACCAGGCAGCCAGCTGAGCAACCTCCTTTCTGTAGGCAGATTCATCACCGTCTTGAATAAGGCCAATGACTGTGGTGTCATCTGCAAACTTCAGGAGTTTGACAGAAGGGTCTGTAGAGGTGCATTCGTTTGTGTAGAGTGAATATATAGCAGTGGAGAAAGAACACATCCTTGAGGAGCTCCGGTGCTGATGGTACATGTGCTGGATTTAAATTTTCCCAACCTCACTAGCTGCTGCCTGTTCGACAGGAAGTTAATAATCCACTGACAGGTAGAGGTTGGCACAGAGAGCTGGGTAAGCTTGGGCAGGAGGAGGTCTGGGATTATGGTGTTGAAGGCCGAGCTGAAGTCTACAAACAGGATCCTGACGTAAGTCCCTGGTCTGTCTAGGTGTTGTAGGATGTAATGCAGTCCCATGTTTACTGCATCGTCCACAGACCTGTTTGCTCGGTAAGCAAACTGGAGGGGATCAAGAAGTGGTCTGGTGATGTCCTTCAGGTGGGCCAGTACAAGTCTCTCAAATGACTTCATGACCACAGATGTTAAAGCAACAGGCCTGTAGTCATTAAGTCCAGATATTTTGGGTTTCTTCTGTACAGGGATGATGGTGGAGCGTTTGAAGCATGAAGGGACTTCACACTGCTCCAAAGATCTGTTAAAAATATTAGTGAAGATGGGCGACAGCTGCTCCGCACAGACTTTCAGGCAGGAGGGTGAGACATTGTCTGGGCCTGGTGCTTTTCTGATCTTTTGTTTGCGGAAAAGCTGGCAAACATCCTCTTCGCAGATCTTAAGTGCAGGTTGATGTCAAGAGGAGGTGTTAATGGTATAGCAGAGATAGGGTCAGGGCTGGGTGTGAAGGGTGAGACTCTGCATTTCAAAACGACAATAGAAGTCGTTCAGGTCGTCAGCCAGTCGTTGATTACCCATCAGACTGAGGGGATGATGGCTTGTAGTTGGTAATGTCTTTCAGGCCTTTCCACACTGATGCAGGGTCGTTGCTGAAAACTGGTTCTTCAGCTTTTCAGAGTAGCTTCTCTTAGCTGCTCTTATCTCCTTGTCAGTGTGTTTTTGGCCTGATTATACAAGACTTTGTCCCCACTTCTGTAAGCATCTTCTTTGGCCTGACGAAGCTGTCTCAGTTTCATTGTAAACCATGGTTTGTCATTGTTGTATGTTAAGATGAGTCCTGGTGGGAATACACATGTCCTCACAGAAGCTGATGTAGGATGTCACTGTGTCAGTTAACTCATCCAGATCAGTGGCTGCAGCTTCAAAGACACTCCAATCCGTGCAGTCGAAACAGGCTTGTAAGGCCCGCTCTGTTTAGCTGCTCCATCTCTTTGCTGTTCTTGCTACAGGCTTGGCAGATTTAAGCTTCTGTCTGTAGGTGGAAGAAGATGAACCAGGCAATGATCAGAGAGACCCAGAGCTGCTCTGGGAACAGAGTGGTATGCATCCCGTATTGTGGTGTAACAGTGATCCAGAATGTTGCTGTCTCTGGTGGGGCATGTGATATGCTGCCTGTATTTTGGCAGCTCACGGGAGAGGTTTGCTCTGTTAAAGTCCCCAATAATAATAATAAGAGAATCCGGGTGTTGCTGCTCCGTGTCAGTGATGTAATCCGCCAGCTGTTGCAGCGCCGCGCTCGCACAAGCATGTGGAGGAATGTAAACATTCACGAGAATAAACGAGGAAAACTCGCGTGGCGAATAAAAAGGTTTGCAGTTGATAGAGAACGCTTCTAAGTACGAAAAGCACATCTTCTTCAGTGTTGTTATATCTCTGCACCAACCTTCGTTTATATAAAAACATAATCCACCACCACGTGTCTTCCCTGTTGACTCGGCAATGCGTCCGCTCTGAACAGCTGAAAACCCGGCAGATGTAACGCGCTGTCCGGTATGGTGTCATTGAGCCATGTTTCTGTGAAACACAGCGCAGCGGAGTTGGAAAAATCTTTGTTTGTCCTGGTGAGTAAGAGTATTTCGTCCGTTTTGTTGGTAAGGGAGCGGACATTCGCCAGGTGTATACTCGGCAGCGGGGTCCTAAATCCGCGTCGTCGGAGTCTGACGAGCGCACCCGCTCGCTTTCCCCGCTTGCGTCTTTTAGAGCGTTTGTACAGAGCTGCCGCTCCTCCGAGTAAAATGTCCAGTAAGACGTCTGAATTTTCAAAATTAGGGA
Organism: Triplophysa rosa; assembly: GCF_024868665.1. Taxonomy (NCBI): domain Eukaryota; kingdom Metazoa; phylum Chordata; class Actinopteri; order Cypriniformes; family Nemacheilidae; genus Triplophysa; species Triplophysa rosa. The sequence goes on along the minus strand of NC_079907.1, from coordinate 15,395,254 downwards.
AAAGATTGATAGAAGGGCATTGCTTAATGTTAAGCAATTCGTCCCTGGTAAAAGTGATTAAAGAAGAGTAGCTTAAAACAGGAAAAACAAACAAAAAAGACATAAGTACTAGAGCACTCCAAACCGAGGCAGCCATCCGCGGCGCCATCTTGAAGCAAAATGTAGTCCTGTCAGTTGGTAATACCTAGAATTTCAAAATCAAGTGCAGGTGGTAGATCCTTTTCCTATCTAGCGCCTAAACTTTGGAATAGTCTTCCCTGCACTGTCCGGGAGGCAGACACACTCTGTCAGTTTAAATCTAGACTAAAGACGCATCTTTTTAATCTTGCATACACTACTCTTCCATAATATAAATCTTCAGAGGGTTTAGGCTGCATTAGTTAGATCAACCGGAACCAAAAACACAACTGATGTACTTGTTGCATCAAAGAGTACAGAACAGTACTCTACTCTCAGCCAGTCTTGTCTCATTGTTCCAAGGTTACCACAGCGAGCAGGATGCAGTTCATGGCCTGACCTGATGGTAGAGCGGAGAATGGGAAGTGGGGACCTGACAAGAGCTGAGATGATAGAGCTGGATAAAGAAGGACGCGGTCTCTTGACATGTCTTCACCACAAAATTTCAAATGCTATTAGATTATTAATGATAATCTTAAACTATAATTTATTTTATTATTAAGTTTATTTATTTTATTTAGCCTTGTTGTGCAAGTTCTCTGGAGCTTGTGCAGAGGCAGCAGCTTTTGCCAGAGGGGAACTGGAATCCCCTGGTTGGGCCTGGGTTCTCCTGAGGTTTTTTTTCTCGATTAGAGTTTTGGGTTCCTCGCCACCGTTTGCATACTGTTTTTGCACTATCTGCCTGACCGGGGGGGCTGCTTTAGAATCTTAAAGTTTTACTTAATTAATATTGCATATAGGAATTTATTATCTGTTATATTTGACCTGTGCTTCTCTCTCCTTTATCCTAAATGTGTGCTCTCACTGAGCGTGTGTGTGTGTGCGTGCGCATCCGTGTGTGTGTGTGTCTCTGTGTCTGTGTGTGTTGGTGCGTGTGCGTGTTGTGTGTGTGGAGTGTTTTGTGTGTGGGTGTGTCTGTCTTCTGTGTTTTCAACCTTTTCTTGTTTTTGCAGGTACAACTTTGATTGTTTTGCTTGTAGTCAATGTGTCTCATGTGCAGCTGCTTTGTAACAATGAAAATTGTAAAAGCGCTATATAAATAAAGTTGAGTTGAGTTGAGTTGAGTATTTCAAATACATGTAATTAAAATACTGCCCATCTCTGGGCGTGAATGGGTGCAAAGGATAATGGGGAGAGTAGTCCGTCAAATCAAAAGTCTGGTGAGAAGGAACAGAAATAGGCGGGAGAAGGCGCTGATGCAGGGGGCGTGGCTGGCAGCGGTGAGAGCTCGTTACAGTACCCCCCCTCCACGGTCTGCTCCAGCGGACCTCACAGGTCGACGAGGTCAGCCGCGGGGGCGAGGGGCCGGACAGTTCGGGTGCGAGTTGTGGAAGTCTGTGAGGAGAGTGGGATCCAGAATGTCATCTCGAGCTACCCATGATTGCTCTTCTGGTCCGTACCCCTCCCAGTCCACAAGGTATTCCAGATGGCCGCCTCGTCGCCTGGAGTCGAGGATGGATTCTACCCGATAGATGTGCTCAGTGATGTCGAGGGGTGGAGGAGGGGGCGGCTCATCCCCGGCATCAGGCTCTACGGAGGGAACAGAGACAGGGTTATGGTAAGGCTTGAGTAAAGACACGTGGAATGATGGAGATAATCTAAAGTGTGGTGGAAGCTGGAGACGGTAGGTGACTGGGTTAACTTGGTGCAGGATAGTGAAGGGGCCGATGTACGAGTTTGATTGCCAGCAGTTCCCGGTTGCCGATGTCGTAGTTCTGCTCCACTGGGGACAGCTTGTGAGGGAAGCAGACGCGGCTCCCCCTGCCAGGAGACAAAGAGTGGGTGCAGAGCAGCAGGCATTCTTGAGGGGACTAAAGGCTTGGAGGGCTTCGGGGCTTCAGGACAGAGATTTGGACCGCATACTGATCATGGAGGTGAGTGGAGAGGCGATTGAGCTGAAATTAGAAATGAAGCTGGCAGATCTGAGGAAGCGTTGTAGTTCATGGACAGTAGTGGGTTGTGGCCGATTGTTGACAGTATCTACCTTCCCCTGTCCATCTTGACAGCATTGTTGGTAATGTGGTAGCCGAGTTAGTGGATGGAGCTGGTTTGAAACTTACTTTTCACTAGTTTGAAGTAAAGGTGGTGCTGACGGAGACGTTGGAGAATTTGGGTGATGTGGGAGATGTGGTCAGAGTGATTACGGGAGTATATGAGGATGTCGTCTATATAAATTATAACAAAATGGTTGAGCTTGTCTCTAAAGTTCTCATTCATGAAACTTTGGAAGACTGCGGGGGCATTAACAAGTCCAAATGGCATAACTAAATATTTGTTATGTCCTGATGGGGTTATGAAAGAAGTTTTCCACTCGTCACCTGGCTTGATAAGGATGAGGTTGTAGGTGCTTCGGAGGTCAAGCTTGGTTAAGGTGGTTGAGTTTCTGAGTTTCCAGGGCAGCAGGGACCAGGGGAAGGGGGTAGGAGAATTTTCCGGTATGGGAGTTCAGCATCCGGTAGTCGGTACACGGTCTCAAACCTCCGTCCTTTTTGCCCACAAAGAAGAAGCTGGAAGCGGCAGGGGAAGTGGATAGTCGGATAAAGTTCTGCACCAGCGCATCGCTCACTGACATCCACAGGTTTACATCCACAGGTAAGCATACATCCACAGGTAAACATCCGCGGGTCAGTAAACATCCACGGGTCAGTAAACATCCACGGGTCGGTAAACATCCATGGGTAATAAGGGTTGGTACTAGAAACATGAGCTTAGTAACAACAGACTATTAGACAACAAGACCTGACAACGAGTGAGAACAAACACAGGGTATATATTGAGTCCAAGGGAATGTGAATCAGGTGCGGGTGTGAATGGGTGCAAATGATCATGGGGAGTGTAGTGCGTGAAATGAAAAGTCTAGTGAGAGGGAACGGGAATAGCCGGGAGAAGGCGCTGATGCGGGGGGCGTGGCTGGCAGCGGTGGAGAGCTCGTTACAGTAGTTTGCTTTTGTTGTCAAATCTTTGGTGACTGGTCCAATCTGTTCAGTGGAGATGGGTATAATAACTGTAGAAATTTATCTTCCCAGTTAAAATGCATGAAAGGTCTCAAGACCACAAAATTAAAAATATCTAAGTAAATAAAGATGAGGTAAATAGTTCTTAATAGTCAGTAAGTCTTGACAATAGAGCCAATAACGGACCACTACAAGGTTCAGAAATGTCCACACACATTCAAATATCTATTTACTGGCCGCCAGGAGAGCTTTTTAAACACTGGTCCTTTTATGGTTATAAGGCAGAGTCCATAAATTGCTCTTGGCTGTTCTAGGGGGGTGCTGGAAGCACTACAAATTGTTCTTATCCACAGAACATGTCAAACGCTACAGTGAAGAGTTCACGCTACTCAGAGGACAAATGTGATAGATGGTACGTCTGCATTGCTGTCAGTGTATTTATTTAACAATTAGACATCTTCAGGTGGTGTGTGAGCTTGGTGCTGCAAAACAAAGCAGACTTGTCTTTAGGGGTGAATCTTGTTTACCACAGGCTTAGGTGAGCGTCTGACAGTTAGGTCTCTCATAAGTGTTGGCTGAAATCTCATTATGCCAGACCTTCGCCCCTTTTCCTGATGGGGGTTTACAACATGTCCTTGCAGGGGTGCAAACTCATCAGGGTGAAAAAAAGGTGACAACACAGGATGCCTGTAACCATAATGACAGATTTAAATTTAAAGACGGCACATCAACAAAGTATTATTTATTTTTACACAAGAGGTTGCGTTGTAAAAACAACATTAGGTGTGATACTATCTGCAATGTTGTACTAAAAACCAAACGCAACACTCACGTGCTATAGTATGCTACACAAGAAATCTGTCATTGCGTTGTGGCATCTATGAAAGCTTGTAGACTATCACATTATACTGTAGCACAGCTATTGTGTAGATAGATCGGCTGTGCAAAACATTACAAATACGAAGCAGTTTACCGACAACTCCGTGCACTCATTAGCACAGTTACGTTACAGGGAGTGATGGGTGACAGTATGGTTCCTTTTACACAGCAGGGCTTCTCCATCCAAGTTTCTTGGATCAGCGCCATTCTTTTCAAGACAAACAAACCAGCACACCTTTATTTGTTGCTTAGTGACGGTGGTGTTGAAGTAAGTCAGAAATGCGCAGGTGCTGCGCAATTCAGCTAACCTTACATCTAATATTGTTTCATGAATTGAGTATGTGCGCTCAATCTGCGCAGCATTTAAAACATAACTCGCAAACTGGCTAGTGATTTGACATCGTTACAGAAACATCTGGACATGATTCTCATAATTTCATTCACCGCGAGTCCGCGACCCCGTCCAAAGACTCACAGACCCCCCTTACCCCCCATTTTCAAAAACTCATCGGATCTAGACGAATCACAATAATGACTCATTCTGGATCTAAAACGGCGAATTTCGCTGAAAGGTGACAAGTTTGCATCCCTGCCTTGACACACAGATATGCACACAATAATATAGTTGTGATTGCCCACATAGCAGACGGACTCGGCCCAAATGTGGCCTCAGGATGTCACTGCTGGCGCACTGCCGACACTGGCATGCAACATGTCAGCCAAGTGTGGGAGTGATGGTACTGGATGCATGACGGCAGACAACAGTTGGGCAGATTGTGGATGGGAGGTATGTGGCCCAAGATCAGTATAGTGATTTTGGGCCACATTTTAAATAAGTTGATTTACAATGAATAATTATAGAAAATTAAGGATTTAGGCTTGCTAAACCTTTTGAGAGAGAGAGAGAGAGAGAGAGAGAGAGAGAGAGGGAGAGGGAGAGAGAGAGAGAGAGTTATATTATGATCATCTGATCATCTTACCTTTGTCTAGATAGAAAAAATGTTTTCTTGCCATTTTATCAAAATTATTTTTATTAAAGAAACTGTTTGTTCTGTAATGGTAGAAAAGATGTGTGCACAGTTTAAAAAAGCACAAGTATATTTTGTCTACAACATTTAGGTACAAACCAAAACTTCTCACTCTGACACGTGCAAATACACTCGCACGCACAATTTATTTTTTGATATTATAATATATTATTGAAATGTGTAGTAAACTGTAATTTAGCTGCCCTGTTAGAAGCACCACCTTATTCTGCTCTTTGAATTTAGATGTAAATACATTTTCTCATTAGAAATTGCGCGTTTCCATGGTAACAGTGGCTTATCATCTGATTGGTGGATGAGGTCACATGAGGTTCGAATTATGGCATATCCCTGCTGAAGATTTCAATATTCATTCTGACCCAGGTATGTGAAGCTATTATAGTGTATACTCTAATGGTAGATATAATACATAGCTATCGAGATGTTTTATATGTATACTTGATCTTTGCTGTCCAAAGAGATCAGTATCATAAATTTCGTGTTGCGCAACATAACTTTTGGTTTCCTATTCAGTTCAAAAATACATGACAGCTATTGTGCTGCACTTCTTAACACACCGTTATGTACTGTATGTGGTTATGATGACAAAAAGTAAAAACATTACATGAAGTGATCTGTTTTAACAGTCTAAGCGCTCGCCAGGGGCGGACTGGCCATCTGGCGTACCGGGCGTTTTCCCGGTGGGCCGCTAACGTATGGGGCCGGAACAGAGGCGATGGCCACTAACGTATGGGGCCGTAACGGACGCAATTGCTGCTATCGTATGGGGCCGTAACGGAGGCGTTGGCCGCTTAGATGGACGTATTATAAATGCGAATGCACGCAACGAGAATGCAAAGGACATGTATGACACAACCCCCCCATCGACAGATTCGGTGGAGGGCCGATGCGGAACTGAAAATGCCAGGGCCGATTTCTCTTCCCAAACCAGCCCTGGCGCTCGCCAATAAAAACAAAGAATGCAGAAGATACTAGCCAATCATGTAAGAGAAGCTGGGCTTTACCAGACATACTCTTATTATAGAGATGAGGCTTTCCTGTGGCTCAGTGGTTAGAGCATGGAGCTAGCAACGATAAGGTCATGGGTTCGATCCCAGGGATTGCACTTATGTACAGTATAGTGCAATGCAATGTAAGTCGCTTTGGATAAAAGCGTCTGCCAAATGCATAAATGAAAATGTAAATGTCTGTAATACTTCCAATTGGAGAACCTGTAACGGCTAACAAAACCATAAACATCCATTCAAAAAACTAGCATCCGGTCTCCTTTCCTGCGTTCCGTTGAAATAAGGGCATTAGCAGTAACACTTTTTTGCCTAATGGTTGCAGGTTTTCCTTCTAAAAGAGCTTTGGCTTTACCGTTAACAGAAGCCAAGCAGTAGCTAATCAAAGGAAAGAAGGCAGGATTTCATGATGATCAATGCATTCATGTTTGACGGTGCGAAAAAAGGTGTAAGCTTTCATTTTTGACAACAGTTAGAAACATTAAACATGCGACAATAAAATACCGTGATGCAAACATTTACATGAGCCATGTGATGTAATGCGTTTTTGTAAGATGAAACAATGAATATAAACGGAGATGTTTTGATTATATAAGACATAAGATTAAGAAATAATGTAATCTAGCATTCGATTTTAATATGTGCTTTATCATGTCTGTGCTCTTTTTAATATTTCACCTAAAAATAAACATTTTCATATTCTGTTAATTATGTTGTTTTACAGTCAGTGACTTGTAAAAACAACAATGAAGACCGTAATGAAGATGTTATAATGAAGACTGAATATAAACATTTGACTTGCACAAAGGTAAGATGACAGAAGTAGAAGAAGTGCAGTGTATACACAATGGAAAATTTGTAATTTACTTTTGCTCTACTGTTGTGCAAAGTCTATCCTAAAGGGATAGACACTCAAATATTAAGGTAAAATGAATGTTGAGGGTTGTGTTCCTCGTTGCATTTATTTATCAAAAGCATAACGCTAGATGGCTGAATAGTGACATGTTGTGATTTCAGAGAAAACTTAGAAATACAGAGAAGGACAGACACCATGACAGAGTGAGAATTTATCTTAAAGCAGAATAAAAAAAATGTCCGCACACTGAAAACTGCTCCACAAGTTTAATAAATAACCAGCAACGTTTCGACCATCAGAGTTTCGTCAGGCACAAATCAACAAAAGAATAGAGTAAAGCTGTGTCTGAATTCGCCCCCTATCTCCTATATAGTGCACTATATCGGGTGGCCTCCATTTTGTAGAGTTGTCCGAATTCTGAGTAAACAACTCATTCCCTACATTTGTTCACTACTTTTTACCCACAATGCATTCTGATTTTGAATGTACATCCAATGTCTGATTAGAATCAGCTGGAGGAAAGTGACCGTTAATGCCACGAATGTAAGTTTATACACTTGTGTTGGTTCTTGTTGACATATTTTCTACTTTTTGAGAATAAACAGATTAAATGAATGTTATATATATATATATATATATAACAGTCATTTATTTATATATATATAATGTGGCAAATATTTGTTTTGTTCTCTTTATTAAAAACTAATAGCCTACAATAAACGTGACAAATAATGTAAAAATGAAATTTACCATATTACAAAACAACCCATAAAGCCACACAGGCATAATATAAGCGTTATGACGAATGTCTGCAACAGTACTGTCAGACGCAGGATATATTACGTCAGTTTCTGAAATTGTTCACTAATTTTCATTCACTTCTTCCCCATATAGTGGACTATTTAGCATTCGCTATATAGGGAATAGTGCATGAGTGAACAAGTGAGCGAATTCAGATGCAGCTTCTGTCTTGATAGACATCAGGTGATCACCTTGATTAGGTGCACTCATTTCAATTTTGTCCTGCACCTGAGCCCTTGTGGTGTGTGGATGTGCACACCTTTTTTTAACTTTTGTGTTTGAGAATTGATCTTAAAGTCACCATGCAATCAAACAGGAAAATTCTAAGTGTTTTACACAGTGTTGCAGTGATTATTATAAATTATTTATCCGTGCACACCATTATTTTTTTATTCATTTGCACTTGTAATCTTTAATCAAAAACATCAAGCTCCTCTCCCCCTCTCAACAACAACTCTTAACCACATGACGTCAGCAACAAAAAGAGGTAGGATTATATACTGACTGTCCAATGGCCAGGCATTTTTAGCCCTCGCCTCCAGGCTCAAATTACAACAAACCAATCAAAAAGGGAAGGGCAAAATAAATCCCCGCCCTACAGTTTCACTTGGATACATGTCACGATATGGAAAATAAATCAATCGCAACTTCTGTTTCATGGTGACTTTAAACAGAGAGCCAATGTCTGGAAAACCGAGAACACTGGACTGGTTTATTTGTATACCTTTCTCTAGCATTACGTTAGTTACTTGGGTTACATTGCTAAATTCAAGGGTAAAAACAAATGCTGCACAAGACCATGGGTTATTTGGGGATAGTTTTCTAGCAATCTTTTTTTTTCGCTTGTTGTTTCAGGATAAAGAGAGCAAGAAGAGATTGGACAAGATGATACTGACAGGCCAGAAGGAGCTGACATTCAGGTATGGATTTTTATTAATCTTGACAAACCGTATCACTGGGAAGTGTCTTGGTTAAAAATTTGGATATTCTGTAATCTAATATTCAGTTATTTAAAGTACATGTAATGTACATGGTCAAAACACTAAAAACAATTGTAAAGTGTGTCTTTAACGTCTGTACTACTTTTTATATTTAGCAGAAACCTTTATCCAAAGCAACTGACAAAAGGAAGGAAAACAAACAAGAGACTCACCCTAAAGAGGCAATAGATTAAATATAACCAGTGTCTCGTTGATTTGTGTAAATATTTTTTTTAAGGACATTTATCAAAATATTTTAATCAATGAAGAAATGTTATGCATATACATATTGTTAACCAAGAAAAAATACTGCAGTACTCCATTTTGCTCAAATTGTCTAACCGTCTGAATTAGTCTTGCCATTCATTTCTGCTGAATTTTGGCTTTCTTGGCATATAATTGTCTAAACCCTACATAGTTTACCAAAATGAATGGGGAAGTGTGAAATGGGTCATAAATACTGATTTACATCAGTTTTCTTTTATTTATAATCACAGGGAGCTGCTGATGTTTTCACATTTGTGGAGAGCGAAGCTGAGGAGGAGAGAGAGGCTGCAGAGCTGTTCTTCACTTGCTGAGGACAATCTTAAACTTTCTCCGCAGACACAGATAAAGTGTTGAATTGTTCATGTTATTTATTGTATTGTTTATATTTGTTTAATTAACAGAAGTAATTTGTTTCAAGAATGTTTATTTACTATGGGTAAAGTTACCTTATAATTTAAGTTTGTTAGATTCATGCTAATACTTTTTTTAAACTAAAACTTAAATTTGTGTATAGCTGGCAGTTTACAGTAGACAACTAAAAAGGATTTCAAATTTCAAAGACACACAACTGTAGCTGTCTAGTGTTTTTGTTTAATTAATAAGTTAATTTTGGTTCCAAGTTTTATTTACTAAAGATAACATTAAGTTTAAAAAATGGCAATGTTAAATTCTGTTGGTCATGTGTAGATGTGTTTTTGACTTGTTGAAACATAAAAATTCCAATTTATGATTTCAGTTTTCTTGTGAATGATTTGTTTGCACAATTTGGGCATGATTGGGTCGGACTATGGCTCAATTCCCGGAGTTCTGGTTAAAAGCTGGTATCAATGTGGTTTACTTATGGCAGAGATATGGTACCCATGTTAAAACCTGAACTGGCTCGGTTCAGTGCCAGTTACGGCTAATTAATTTACATATATGGCCCCCGACTGTAATACAGATTCCGGGCCACCCTAGGGCCGTCATTCTTTGTTGCATGTGGGCTGAGGAAAAAGGGTTTGTGTGGACCGGAGCTGGGCCAACACAAAATTGCTATGTGGGTATATTGGGCGGCGTGCGTTTTAAAGCACAATGCCGCTCATTGAAAACATCTTTATCCCTGGGTAAACCAGAGTTTGTGTGAATATGAATTCATATAACAAATGCCTTTTGTCATTATCATACTTATGAAGCGATTATTCATGCTCAGATTCAGATCCCCTAGTCCCCAAATAAATGAAAAGAGCTTACCACCACAGACTCATTAAACAGACAGCAGCTAAAATGATTCGGAATAGATCAGTTCTGCACTAGCTTATCTTACTGAAGTCATCAAAGCAATGGTAATGTGTCAAACTGCTTCAATCCAATTAAATCAAACGTCTGCACTGCATTCAAGGCTAAATAAAATGGTGCCCATTGTTTGTCTTTTCATTGCAGCTTTCCTGTAGCTCAACTGACAGGTCATGGGTTCGACTCACAAAGAGGGACACATTCATAAAACGGTATGCAGTAGTATGTATTTGATTTATTCTAATACACAAATACAAAAATAAAAGGCAATTCGCTTTTCTAACTTTAGCCACCAAATTCCTCTCTTTTTATAGAGGGCATCTGTTCCACTATAAAATGTCTCTAGATAAATGCCAATAAAGAGTAATACCAGAACTTTATGCCCTAACCTGAGATGAACAGACACAAAAAAGTATTTTTAACTATAAAAAGCAACTTTCCTAAAAGAAAAATCTCTACTCTGACCTCATGATACTAATCTTATTTGTCCCCAACACATGAAACCTGCTTTGATCCAGCTGAGTAAAGATGTAAACACAGAATGTCCCTTGCTCAAAACCAGGCAAGTAAATCTGTTTTGGCCCTAAATTTATTTTATTATCATTATTTTTATTTTCACACACACATAGTGACTGTTTAGAGGTGCCGCGGGCATGCAATGTTCAAAAGAAACTCATAAACAATCTGTAAGGAGAAAACAACAACAAAGAAATAAAATATGATGCAAAGGAGTATGTGGTGCAATACTCAAAATGAGAAAATCTCCAAAGTCTCGGCTTTTCTCAAAAATTACCCCTTAAACCCCTTAACAGAAGCAGTTGTCTTGTGCAACATGAAGAAAGCTAAAAAAAAGTTTTACTAAACAAATAATTTCAAGTGATCATGGAGAAGCATGTAATGGTATGTAACAGCTCAACCAAAAATAAAAATTCTCTCCTAATTTGCTCACGCTTACGCCATCTCAGATATATATGACTGTGTTTCTTCAGTTGAACATAATCAATGTTTTTAGATTATAATGTTGCCATGTTATTTCAATCCAAAAAAAAGAGACATTTTAGAGACATTATTTTAAGGTTGAGAAACTACAAAGTGTTGCTTTAACCTTATTTGGCGAAACTGAAATGTAAACAAGCAAATCTGAGAGCTGAATTTCAATATGGTAGCACATCCATAACTTTGAATGTTATTGGCTTTCTCACTTATAGTTATGAGATATGCGAGAACCAATGGGATTTTAAGTTATTGGTTGAAAGTCTCTTCACATCCAATGACTCCAATGAGTTGTTATCTACACACATACAGGATCATAAACTGCTCATCCAATCATTGCATTCGGTCTGAATGCAATGATAAGATGTCCCACTCGTCCATCAAACTTTGGTTTGCATAGTACCACCGCACACCCTTATGCTCAATGCTAGCTTTCTAAAATGTTAGCCTTTCCAAAATCACCTATCCTTCCTTTAATATGAGGACACACATCTTTTATTTCTCACTGTGGCTTTTGAAATATGTTTACTGGATATTTGGATGATTCAAAAATGTTGTATGCTGCATGATCTGTTATTAGCAGTCAAATATTTAGTATGACTCCCTTCCAGAGATGAATATAGACTCTTTTCTTATTTTTACAGGATAGAAATTGATTACTGCTCCATATGAATGCAGTGGAAACTTACTTGAAGTATTAAATTAATTACGTGTGGAAACACACTACAGAATATCTGTCAGCAGGCAAAGGCCACAACTGCTATGTGTTGGATGGGGCTTAATCAACAGAGATGCATCTTAATGCCTCGTGTGGGCCTCTTTCACATATATTCCCACAGCATGCAAAACAATAACCAGGAATTATGAGAAAATCATAATCACCACATTGGACGAGTCAAATCTTCACATGTGTGCCTGCGAGTTAAGATAAACCTGCCATGTGAGGATCTGTTCAACAAGATAAGGCCGATCTCTTTTTCTCTCCTCCAGCTACAAGCCTTGTGTTTATCTTCACTAAATCAAATGCGTGGGGATCAACTTTTGTGTGTGGGTTGAACAGGACAGGGTTGCACTTGACGCTGCTCCAGGGTGGGAAGCTACATTCTGCTACTCGCTGTGAACTGAACACGTGTTTTAATCTGTTTTCCAGTTTAGTCGAACCTGTCCACCTGGTTCCTGCTGAAGAAAAAATGGGTATGAGCATAACTTTCTATGTCATGGAACACCAGCCCCATTGTCTTTCAGTGCAATGAAAACACGTAAAATAGTGGCAAGCATCACACATGTCAGATAAGAAAAATGGGTTTCGCACCATGCGTCCATACGTACAGCAAATACAAGCGAACGCATTCGCACTCTGACACTTTAGTTATTATTTGAAGGATTGCCTCAGCAGCCACACAAATCCCACGGAGTAAGCCATCATTGAGACGGATAATAAAAAACAAATTAGCCTCCATCCCACACCATCTTTTTCCCCGAATTACTGCGCTGTGGTTGTGGCTGTACTCATATTGAATGCTCGCAGGCAGGTGATGAACAGAATCCTCTTGTGTAAACTGTGATTATTGAAGATGAAAGCTGATTGCATGGTCATCCTAAAAATAAATAGCATTGGGTAGAAACAGACCGCACGTAATCTGCATTACATAAACACATTACAAAAAGTACTTTACAATATGCATAACAAGATTGTTGTTTCTTTTTATGAATTACATGATTACATATTGGACTTCCTACCAGCCATAAATCAGTTCCAAGACATAAACCAGAATATAATTTACTGATTTTAAGTTTTTAATTAAAAAAGGTTGTCTTTTGATGTATCAGCACCAAATTATCATTGCGTCTTTATGTGATTTCTAAAGAAAACAGGACACTACTTATATTGAAGATATAGATAGATATATATATAGATATAGATATAGATATACGCGTCGAACTGCAGTTAACGCTCGACCTGATTTTGCCAAGTAGTTTTGTTGACCTAAGGACAACATTTTTATAAATAAAACCTAAACCCACACCAAACCCTAACCATAATTTACCCCTAAAATCAGAGGGAAATGATAAGTGAAAACAATGGTCTAGAAGCACATAATCCAGGTTGGAAGATTAAAATTAAAATAAACTGTAAACTTATTTCTGAAATCTGATTGACTGATTTCAATGTTGTCCCAGGGTCAACATGATGTTGCCCTAAGGACATCAAGCACTTGGCAAAAACAGGAGAGCTGCAGTTAACTTCCGGTCTGTGTTTGGCTAATGTCTATTTATATTTATGTTTAATACTGCCCGTCCAAAAAAAGTCACTCTAATATTTCGTTGGACCACTTTTAGCTTTGATTACGGCATGCATTCGCTGTGGCATCATTTCAATAAGCTTCTGCAACGTCCAGAATGTCCATTTTTTCCTGTCCAGAGTTGTATTCATTTTTCGGCAAAATCTTGTATTGATGATGGGAAAGAACAACCCCTGCCCAAAGCCTTCTCCAGCACATCCCAAAGATTCTCAATGGGGTTAAGGTGTGGACTCTGTGGTGGCCAATCTATGTGTGAAAATGATGTCTCATTCTCCCTGAACCACTCTTTCACAATTTGAGCCTGATGAATCCTGGCATTGTCATCTTGTAATATGCCCGTGCCATCAGGGAAGAAAGAATAACCTGGTCATTCAGTATATTCAGGTAGTCAGCTGACCTCATTCTTTGGGCACATAATGTTTCTGAACCTAGACCTCCAATCCACTAGGAGGCTCTTACCTATTTGCTTAGTTAAATCCAGGTGGTGACTTTTTTGGGGGGACGGTCAGTGTATTATTTTTTTGGTATATTAATTGTATTAAATAAACGATTTGTTGAATTTTGTTGTATGTTTATTTTATTTGAATGGGTACTGTAGTTTGGTCACATTTTAAAGGGGTCATATGGCGGAAGTACGTGTTTTTCTGTGTGTTATAAGTTGCCCATGCATGTAAAATTGCACAAATGAAAGTGTGTGAACAAAAGATGCATTCTATCTAAAAGCGAATCTGGCTCAACCAGACTTGCCTGAAACGCCTCATGTAACCACACCCCGGCGAATCTACGTAACTTCGTAACATGATTTGACTAAGACCGCCCAAATCTACACGTATAATTGTAAATCTCATTGTATCGTCTGTCAGTACAATTGCTTTGGAACCTGATGTTCCGAATATGGTAAGAGGCGTTACATTTCCGTGAAATGCTTGCAGTATTTAACCAATCACTACGCACTGGTGAAATGGCCAATCATAGCACACCTCGCTTTTCAGAGCGATGAGCTTTGTAAAAAATACAAACATGCAAAGTATGTGGAAAATACAAAAATTTTTAAACTTTAAATGGTGTATACACATTGCGTTACATCTAGGGCTGTCAAAAGATTAATCGCGATTAATCGCATCCAGAATAAAAGTTTGTGTTTACATAATAATTATCTGTTTACTGTTCATAATCATTTTGTATTTATTAACACATACACATCCATGCATATATTTAAGAAAAATCTAAATATTAATAAACATTTATATATAATTTAAATTATTGATAAATATAAATAAATACATGTAAATATTTCCTAAATATGTATACTTGTGTATGTGTTTGTATTTATAAATACAAAATTAATATGCTATATGTTATATGTTATATGTTATGTAAACGCAAACTTTTATTCTGGATGCGATTAATCGCGATTAATCTTTTGACAGCCCTAGTTACATCTAAAACAAACAATAATATTCCTTTTAGCTGTGCAATATGACTCCTTTAAGAAACCGTATGGTACATTGACATCTAGAGTTGGAGCTTGGTATCGCAGTCTAAATTTAAAATATTGGAGAGACAAGTTTAGCCAAGTAATGGTTCTTTTTTGCTTCTTTTGCTTGTTCCACGAATGCACGCATACTCAGTAACATTTGTTTATGTTGTCACTTTGAAACCGTCTATACATAAACTGTCCAGAACAACCCCTGACTTCCAAACTTACACTTATTACATCCACCGCGAAAGCCTATTTTGCTGGTTTATTTTACATGTGTACTGGTTTTATTAATGTCTAATGAAAGGAATGTAATTGGTAGGTTGCCTAAAGCAAACTTTACTAAAGAGATTTAATGAAAACATGGATTAAAAATAGATTTTTGATGATAATTATGTTAGTAGTTTAATAAATATGATGTTTACATATTGCATGTAACTAATGAACAAGAGTAAAATCACATCAATGTTACACCCTTTTTTGCGCTGTAAAATCATACAACCTGTTTTTTTTATACTGCTACAACAATCTGATAGGCTATTTTCATTGAAAAATCATCCTACGTATTTATTTAGTACTGGTAGGTCAATTTGATAGGGTTTTTGTGCTGTAAATTAATCCTACATGTTTATTTTATACTGGTAGGACAATCTGACAGAGTATTTTGCATTGATAAATCATTCTACATGTTTATTTTGTCAATGTGGTTTAGATTATATACATGTTTGCACTGCAGTAGGAAAATCTGAAAAGGTAGGACAATTCGACCGAACACTGGTGCTGCTTCTTGTCTGGTGGCACTGTTGTTTTAAGGTTTCAAGTCATAATGACCTGAAGAAAGAAGGAAGGCTCAACATCCAAATGATGTCATTTCATGGTTTTTCATGGTGTGTGCAGCAGCAACAATGCACAAATGAATTTTAATGTTGTATGAAGTTTTGACAGAAAAGTACTGGAAATACACAGGTCATATATACAATTCTGTAGACGTTAATATATGATATTGACACAAGGAAAGGGCACATGCCTATACAGAAAGATTTATTTTTAACATATGTAACTGGCATCTGCAGTAGAATGATTTTGATCAGAATTGTATTGTTCGTAGCAAAGGGCTCTCTCGACTTATACTTTACAATTTGTCAATTAATATGATTATAAGCTTCCTATACGCACCTCTCAAAACCGCCCGAGGAGCCCCGCCACATAACAAATTCCAATTTAACCCCTGGACGAACCCAACCACTGGTTATAAATTAACCCATGTTGGATTGTTTTAACCCAAAATGCTTGGTTATTGTAACCCATTGTGGGGTGAAATATAAACTTTTTTTTAATTAGCCTCATCCCTTTCGACCCAACGCTGGGTTGAAAATAACCCAGCATTTTTATTTAGTGTTGCAGTATCAAAGTTTGGAAGTAATCAATGCAACATTGTAAATGACCGTGGAGACAGCATCTTACTAAAAGTGACTGACACAAAGAAGCAGCAAACTTTGACCCCAGTGGGTCTAAGATAACCTGCTTTTTCACTCTTCGCCTGCAGCGTCAATAGTCTGATCCAGAAATGACATCCTTGCCGTTAAACCATCCTTGATACGAACCATAGACTCACTACTATTTAATGCAGTACTCTTCCCGGGGACCATCTGATTCTTAAAATTACTTTTTAGAGTTTGTCATTCATTACATAAAATATCCCCAGGTTCTTGGCGCAACTTCACTGTCGGTAAGAGGCGGAAAGAAGCGGAAGCAACGGTGCCTTTGATAGCAGAGAACAGGGATGTCTGCTTAAATGCTTGGGGAAGCTCAAGCGTGTCAGAGCTACAGATCCTGTGGGAAATCAAAACTTGGAAGGAGGCAGATTCTCTGAAAAGATCTCCAGCTCTAAGTACTACGATCTGACATTTCGAAATGTGAAGTTTTCGACCACCTGCTGTAAACGGAGGTCCGTTCTGAAGCATGATTAGAAAGAGCTGTGAAAGACCTCATTTGTCTTGTTACATCTGGTATTTGGCTCTGCGATTCTTCTAGCTGAGAATGTGTCTTGTAATGAGAACAATCTCCAAGCTATCACCGTGTGATGTCAATGTCTTCATTCGTCCTCCAACGCTGAATTATTCAGCGCAGACCTGTTCTGGACCAAAGCTGTTCTAGATAAATAAATATTTGACCTCATCCTCAATAGGATTTAGGACACTTGAAGATGTTGAATGCCAAATCCAGGTGCTTTTAAGCAGATGCTTATGTGATAATGGACAATCACAGAAATGTGTAAAGATTCAGAAAAAGTTTAAATACAACTTTACTAATATCAATATACTAATAAAACTAAGTACAATGTCTAAAAGCTATAATACAATCATGTTTAAGAAAAATTTGCTAATTTAATGAGATGTTTAATAGCGTATTCTATCACCAATAATTATTACAACATCTGAATGATATGAAATATTGCTATTGTGAATCTTAATCATACCATCAAACAAAATGGCATCTCTGTCTCAATTTTAGTGATTCGCTTAAAAGCTTTACCATTAAACATGTAGTGGTTCACTTTGGGCGAAGAAGGAATAGCTTTAGGTGACAGTTTTATAAATAAATTTAATCAATGACCATGTCTCAATTTTCTTTGGCACATAGCTTGCACAAATCATGTCACTCGCACATTCAAATATGTGTTTATAGTCAACGTCTTAATAAGGCTTTCCAGCACAGCTTTATATCTTTCACTGTATAACTTTGTGTCACCCTATGATCCTATTCAGCATTAGCATCCGTCAAAATGAAGAACAGCTCCTCTGAAACATTTCACAAGAATGCAGTCATTTAAATCTATTGTCCCCTGGGACATAATTTTTCCAACACATAATGTGGCCCCTGTCAAAAGATTGTATCATCTGGCATCATCGCTCTGCCTGCTGGATGCGGATTTTTGGGGGAACATCTCCACTGTGTGTTGGGCAACGAAATTTCACCTCACATTTTAATGAGCACATTTCTTATGGAGGTACAAGGGAGGTTTTAACGTTCCAACACATAATGTGGCCCCTGTCAAAAGATTGTATCATCTGGCATCATCGCTCTGCCTGCTGGATGCGGATTTTTGGGGGAACATCTCCACTGTGTGTTGGGCAACGAAATTTCACCTCACATTTTAATGAGCACATTTCTTATGGAGGTACAAGGGAGGTTTTAACGATCTGTCATTTACTGATTGTAGGAAAATAAATATTATAATGCTCGGTTTGCGATCATTCTGTGTTGAAGTGCAAGAAATCGTTGTGTACCAAAACGTTTGCCTTTGCTCGCAGCTTGCAAAGATTAACAGCGCCATCTGCCGGTTTCAAGCACTTCCCCAAAAGTTTTGCTTGAGAGGAATATGTGTGTGCAGAGAATGTACCTTAATCATATATTTCAGAATCCCTTTTCATTTTATTATGGGTTAAGTTTTATCCAAGTATACAAGCAAGTTGTATTTTTAATAATTTTAGTAGCCACCACCACGCCAAGAGTTTGATTGAAAATACGCTAGGACCCCGAAAAACCTGTAACCTGTACATTGCTTTAGTGTTTTTAAATAATATATAACAACATATATATTTATGCTAAAATGTAGTGTACGCCATTACATCTTGCTGTTCGACTGATGTTTGTAGTTCACGACCGCGTAAACAGGCCTATAGTTAAATTTAGAGCTATTTAATACTCTAAAAGACACTTTTTTTCCATAAAAGTGGGTAAAACAATTGAACTACTGGAGGGGTAAATTACTAAAAGCAATGCAACACAAAACTCACGTGAAAACCTGTAAGCGTTTGTCCACAATCCTGTTCAAAACAAAAGCGCATTTCAAAACGCGCATGCGCACTTGCAATATTGAAACTCGTCATGCACATGGGCGAAGCTACCAGCAGGTGAATTTCACAGGTGTTAGAAAAGTCGTGAAGAAGCTCATTTTCCCGAGGCATTTCATGCGGGCTCACGTTGACCATGTCCCCGAAGTGTATTGGGGGTTGTGCTGGATTATTTTTCCTCGGGGTTGTATTTGACATCATCGGTTTTGCAGTACTGTTGGTCGGCATTTTTGCCAATCTGCACTTGGATGGCAGATTTTACGGAGATTTTCTCATCTACACTGGCTCATTAATAGTTTTCCTAAGTCTGATTTGGTGGATCATGTGGTACTCAGGGAATATTAC
Source organism: Triplophysa rosa (assembly GCF_024868665.1). Taxonomy (NCBI): domain Eukaryota; kingdom Metazoa; phylum Chordata; class Actinopteri; order Cypriniformes; family Nemacheilidae; genus Triplophysa; species Triplophysa rosa. The sequence continues at coordinate 15,376,040 of NC_079907.1, read as the reverse complement.
AGTTTCCTCTGAGGATCTCGAGAGAGTGAGTTTTGATAACTTTGCGCACTGGGCGCGCAAGCTGTCTGAACGACTATCCAAAAGCGGAGTGAAGACACTGGAAGCCGGAGAGAAGTGCATTGTTAACGGTAAACAGTCAATGAAAGGCGACGTGACCCCTCATGCTCCAACTCGGATAACTTGGGAAAACTTGGGCACTCCTGGATGTTTCAATGAAGCTTACGACCGAAGTATGGACGCACAAACAAATGAGAAAACCGTGGAGCTGGAGACACTGAAGAACTCCGAGGTGATGATACTGCAGAACACTGCGAATGGAAAAGCAGAACGATTCCTCTGACCAGGTATACCTGTACAATTATTTAACTCCAATTATTGTTTTGAATTACCATAATAATTATAAGAATTGTGTTCAATCGCATAGTCTCGTGCGTATCAAATGCGGGCTTGATGTATCAAGTAAAAAAACAATTCTCCAAATTGGGGTTTTAATAATTTTTAACTAACTTTCCTAATGACAATAATGGATTCATTAGATAGGTTTTCTTATGTTTTTATGCATATTAAGATAATTTTTTATTCAATCTCAAATAAAAAATGATCACTAGGGCCTACTGTCTTGTTATCTCACAAAGAAACCTCCTTAATATTGCTATTATTATTAATAATACAATAATTGTTAATATTACTTTAAACATCTGGCCCATGTTAAACTGTGGTATATGTAGCCTATGTTGTAACAGTATGTGTTTTCTGTTTGGAATCTGAAACCATTTAAATACTGATGAACACCAGTGGACACAATGCTTTCCTATGCAATGATTTGTCTTTGAAACTTGATGCCATCTTGTGTGGCAGTATGACTCAAAACATGTTTATTGTCTTTCCTAGGTGCACTTTGGTTTTCGATTCAATAGAGTTTGGCTAAGATGGGGTAAAGCACCAGTAAAACTGGAATTTTTAAACCAAGCCAACATTTTTGGACTGATTGTAATATAATCAACATTTTTAGCACATGCATTTCTAAATCACTTTGCACACGTGATCGTTGTTTGTACTTTTAAATTATTTAATGTTTAAAAACATCAGATTTTATGTAGGCTATTTTTTTATCTTTATCAAATAAAAGTTTTTAGAAATTAATATTTCTATATTAAGTTTTTTGTATTAGTTCATAGTCTGTATGTTTTGATTTATTAGTAAAAAAATGGTAAAATAGTACAAAAAGATTTGTTCACTGAATGATCCATACGATACAGTATGCTTTCTTTTACCAGTCATGTGTAATTGCAATGTGAACACAAGCATAGTCCTTTACAAACTTTTATTAGGATCAAAGTCTTCTTCCCTGTTAAGGAGCCAAGACCCTGCGTTTTTTTGCTATACTTCAACAACCTGAAGCTGTCACACCCATTTTCCCATTTTATCTAACAGGAAAGACTTTACCATTACCTATAAAACATGTTTACCAAACAGAGGGAAGCTGTATGTAAACAGCAAAACCCACATCAAAATTAAGAAGTAATAGCATTTTTTAACATACTATTCTAATATACCCAGTTAAATCTGCTGGTCCATTTACAGTTTAACATGGTTAAAAACACCCTACTGTGAATATGGATATTTGATCCAGAAATGCTTGAGTTTTTCACAATGACATTCAACGGACAATAAGAGGGAGTAACACTGGAAGTCTGAAGAACTGTAATGTGTTTGCCTCTCTGGAAACGTAAAAAAAACACGTGGATGATTTTTGTTCATTTATTTTCCTTGGTGTTTTAACTACAAATTTTGCAAAATTGCGTATTATTTTTATACCCATAATAAACAAATGCATATCCATTTGCAATTGGACCTCATGTAAGCTCATCGAACACTATAACCTTTAGCAAGCTTCAGTTTCAAAGGTTCCTGTAAGCATAACAAATGTGTTAAAAATGAAGGCTCCTATTACTAATTCATAAAAGGTGTCAAGAAATCAGACAACCTGCACAACAAGCAGAACAGGATGGCCAAGATCGTCCTGTAGGTCAAGTATCAACACCTGTGACAGGCGAGATATCGAGCTAACTGTCCTAACACCGCCAAATGATATGACACATTGTCATATGCTGGTATACACATTGCTATTTTAAGTAAGAACAAAATACCTTCAAAACTCCCTGCGAACCACTGATTATGGAAAAGCTATCTAGTCAACAAACTGTTTAATTAACATTTTTGGTAGCTAAGATTTATTTTCCTCCCAGGAATCATTATAAATGTAAAGGTGGGTGTGTAAAAGTATAATTTAATTCTTTCAGGATGTCCTCTAAGGATAATTACGGGTAAACAAGTATTTTCACTCACACACAGTACCCTTGTTTACTAACAGGAACCAATGCATTTCATTTCTGTGATGTCAAAGAAAGAATTGTGGATACTAGAGTGTTTAAAATCCGATCCAACTGGAAAAGATAATAGATTTAGTATGTAATAGATTAGTAAATGTAATAGATTTAGAATAAATCGCTCATATCAATCGAGTCACAGATGTGGCAAACACTCCCTTTAGGGCGTTATTTAACTTCCCAAAGAGTGTCAACAAAGGAGTGTTTTACAAAAGTGACTTTTGCTGTACGTTTGTCCCTGAATTGATACTGTATCGCCCAGAGTTATTAGCGATCATACAATGAAAGGCACAGTTACATCTCATTTCAAATCTAGGTTGGTCTCCAGGATCTGAGGTTTCTCTTTGGAATGACATTTTTCTTGCAAAATCCTACCTGTACAACTCGTAGTTCCAGTTTGCTTGGAAATTGGCTGACTTGGACCAAGTCTTTGTGAGCTTAATATACAATTAGGTCCATACATTTTTGGACACAGGCACATTTTTTAGCTGTGTACCATAATGTATTCAAGTTACAGTTTTATAATGAATATTGTCTGAAAGTACACAGTCTCAGCTTTATTTAGAGTGTATTCACATTCAGAGTAGCTGAAGGGTTTAGGAATCACAGCTCATTTTCAAGGGACCAAAAGTAATTGGACAGTCGATTCAAAAGCTGTTTTATGAAACAGACCATAGTTAAATTTCAAAAACACAACAAATCCATCAGAAAGATCGCAGGAACATTAAGAGTGGACAAATCAACAATTTGGTACATTCTGAGAAAAAAACACACTGGGGAGCCCAACAACCACAAAAAATCTGTGATGTCTATATAAGATGTGGTGGTGGATGATGCCATTATCCTCTCCATGATAAAAAAAAAGCCATTCACAGCGTCCAGACAAGTGAAGAATTAATCCAGATGCCTCGTCTTCTGTTACACCACCAAAAAACACCAGTAACCCAGTGCCTTCGGAAACCATGCATGGAAATAAAATCGCAGTGCCTGAACACTATTTTACTGAAGATGTTGTCTGCTCATATCATGAGATATTCCAAGCCTTCTCCGTAGTTTTTATTTCTATTAGTCTTATGCAGGTTGATATTAGTTTTATCTCTCCAAAAAATGCTTGTGTTCAGCTATTTTATAAGTCTAATCTACCCATAGTCTTGAGGCTTTTGCAACTTGTTGTGAACCCTCTGTAGTTGTCCTTGTCATCTCTTTATTGTTTATTCATTGACATCTTTACCTTTTGGAGAGTGTTCCTTAGTTGTCTGGCCGTTGTGAAGAGGTTTTTATTTATCATGGAGGATAATGCCATCATCCACCACTTTTATCTTATATGGACGCCCAGGATTTTTTGGTTGTTGAGCTCCCCATTGTTTTGTTTTTCTCAGAATGTACCAAATTCTCTTAATGTTTCTGGCATCTTTCTGATGGATTTGTTGTGTTTTTGAAATCTAACTATGGTCTGTTTCACTTGCATGGAGATCTCCCTGAACCCCATGATGTGGGTTCACAGCAACAGCTTCCAAATGCAAACACCAAACATAGATCCAACTCCATACCTTTAACATGCTTCATTTATGAAGAAATTATTTAACGAAAAGCACATACCTGTCCATAAAACAGCTTTTGATTTGACTGTCCAATTACTTTTGGTCCCTTGAAAAAGGGGGGAGCTAAACATTAAAGAGCTGTGATTCCTAAACCCTTCAGCTAATCTGAATGTGAATACACTCTAAATAAAGCTGAGAGTGTGCACTTTTAGACAATATCCATTAGAAAACTGTAACTTGAATACATTTTGGTACACAGCTAACAAAAAATGTATGGACCCAACCGTAGTTTGTCCTCTTGTATAGCACCACCTAAAAGTAAACTAGCTACTTCACAAGAAACTCAGAAATCAGACTACTCATCAGCAGTCAAGAATCCAGAACATAAATGGAGTTTTTAATTTAATTTATAAAAAAATGCATATACCCACTGAAGCTGAACAACATCTACCACTTATTTTTCCTTGTGGAACATGTACTATCCGTGTAGTCTTTCAGTTGCTTGAACAGAATAAAATAATATTAACAGGCAAAGAGACAACTTTAACACAAAGATAACAAACACAGCCAACGACATACTGAATATAAAAGAAATGAAAAACAATGGGGAGAAAGGGAAATAACAAAACCAAAATGTAAGTGCAGCAATGATCCCAAATTTTATAAAATATTATTTAGCTTTTTTCGTTCATCTTCTGCAGTTCCCTTACCAGGAAAACTAATCAGGTACAGCACATTTCCTCAAGTTCATGCAAACTCATATATTTTAACAAAGTACAAATGGAAATATAATTCTCATAGGTTATTGGTTAAAATATGAAAACAAGAGGATGCAAGTAATCATCATTTTGATTCAATGTTATAGCAAATAACTCAAACCCTCAATTAATAGTGTTTTGGAACAAAAAATGAAGAAACTACATTCATTTCCATGACCACGAGTCCACGTCTTAAAAAAACAAAAACCTTGTGAAATAAAAATGTAGTACAAAAAATTTCCAAATGACCTCAGCACTGCCTGTTTTTGTTGAGTATTTGTGCCGCAGAAAACAAACACACACACACACACAAATAAGATCCTAATGTACACATGTACGACAAAATACTGCATATCTACTAAAGACTGCATTAGGTAGGTTGACATGGTAGCTAGCTGCCATGATACAGGAAAGAAAACTCCCCACATTTCTCTTTGCCAAAGAGAAACAAGCTAATTTTCCATTGGTGAATATTAAGATGAAATGATGAGCAGGTTCACATTTTTAAGAGCTAATCCATCTTAAATGTTTTTGGCAAGTCCACGTTTGACCTGTCTGAATGTTTTAAGTCTTCTTCAGGTTAATGCATATGTTCAAGACCTCTGACAGGGGGAAGGGGGACTTGTGACCACACATTTGATACGCATGCGTGTGTGCGTTACATACATTTACATACGTCATTGGCCGGTTGTTTGTTTGTTCATAACACAAAGGGGTTGTCTATTTGCCCATACACCATGCTCTCCTCTCCATTCACATTCGGCCCAGAGATACTAGTGATGGAGACCTTCTCTTCTGGGTCACACCCAGTTCGAATCTAAAATACATTTCATTTCTTAACTTCAAGTAGGCTATATTAATATATGTGTACATATATCTGTGAGTATTTACCCATTTATGTAAAAGGCCCACTGCCCGCCTTCCTTCACACCTTCAACAGTCTTTCACAAAGTACAACAGTATCTCTATCGTCTCCTCCACATCCTGTATGCACCTTTTTTTACATTTACCCCTAATCATTAGACCGCTCCAAAAATCCACTGACGTTTCAGCTCATCTCACTATTTGGCACCTTGGGTTCACTGACAGGTGATGTGAGTATAGCAGGTGGGTGGCGGGGGAGAAGCAAAAAAAAGGGTTGAGGTCAAAGGTCAAGACACGGCTGCCCTAATCCCTGGTGCTCTGCTGGTCTCTCTCCGCTGAGACAGGGACAGCTCCGTCTTCAGTCTTGACCCTTTTGGTGTCAGGCAGCTCCGCTTGGTCTCCATTCTGACGTTTGGTGGGCAGGGATGCCGAGGCAGAGGCATGGGTTGCCAGCATATGGAGAGGGCTCGCTGATGTGCATGACAAGGAATACAATTTTATTAGTTGAATGTCTTGGACAGATTGACAATTGTATCTCATAACATAGCCGTTTGGATCACATTTCTCTTTATCAGAGATGACACTTAGCGTTACGTCATTTTACAAATCACAAAAGAGCCCGTTCTCTCCGAAAGATACAACTCTAAATATACAAGAGAAAATAAGACGGGTCTCTTAAAATGAACAACTAATTTGTTTCCTTTTTAGAAAAATTAACATTTATTGCTGAAATTGCATACATTAATATCTGTGACTAAACCCATTTAGTACATTCCATTGCCATATTACATTCAAAATGCAATATAGGCCTAATACAAATGTATAAATAAGAAACATTAATAAAAATAGATAATTAGATAATAATTTCAAAGGTAAACAACTAACTTCAGCTTATGCATGATGCATTTAGTTTATCTAAATTAGTTTTAGTTTCTTTTTTTACTATTAAATAGTAATATTTGTCCACATAAAAATACCGAGTTAACAAAGACTTTTATTTTGGCAGGTCGTCGGAAGACGCTTATTTTTTAGTGTGTTAGCTTCACTCAGTAAAATGTTCTGAAATAAACTCTCAGAGCAATTCTGGAGATGAAGTTCATCTGTTCCTGTCCTCATACAGCACAGACGCAGACAAATTCATGAGCATCACGCATGTAGCACGTTAAACTGTGCAGTTCATTCACTCAGACACACAGAACAGCCAGATGGCATGTGTAAATAACAGGATTCTGCATCCACTAGTCCGAATCTAGTTTTATGGATTCAATGCAGCCGGAAAACAAGTTACACTCGCAAAATAGACTAAAACAGTAAAATAGCAGTTCACCATTTCAATAAGCTATCAGTTATTTATCAGCATGAGACATACATGTGAGCGTGTGAACAGACTAAAATGTGTGTCTCACAGTGAATGCGTGCGACTTGAGAGCCCTGTAACATGAATAGAGTTTAGCGGGCTGTGCGTTAGTAATAACGGTCCATGGGGAAACACAGCGCTCCGTGTGTACTGTAGTTAAATGGATTAAACGAGGCTTTGAGGCAACAAAAATTGCCTCGATGATTTTTTGTATTCGAATTACTCGAGGAATCGTTTCAGCCCTAGTTATCAGGTATGATATCTGTATCATGAATAGTGAAATATAATCCAAAAAATAAGTGCATATCCTCACCTGTAGTTCCTGACCCTTGGATAGCAGCAACCACATGAGTTCCATTCTGTGTGATTGCCTTAACAGGAAGCTGATGCTGGCCTAATGGTGCCTGTTGCACTATAGTAACTGTCTGTATGGGGGCGGATTGGGACGTTTGAAGGACTCGACTTGTTCCACCTATAGAAGTGGCGGTGATAGCAGGCACTGGCTCCACTTTCACTGAGAAAAACATTACAATATAAAAAATAAGGAATTTAATTCTTCAACAGGACACGGTAAATTCAACATTTGAATAATTTGTGCACCTTACCTTTGACCCCCTGGTGTTCTCCGTTCTCGTGTGGCTCTGCTTTAATAGTCATAGTCTGAGTGGCAACAGCCTGGGCTTGTACAGCGCGCGTTACAGCGGCAACAGAAACGGCGGGGATCTGATGCACCAGGTGGACTGTCTGCATGACAGACTGCTGGGATGAGGGAGTGGACACTGGTGTGGCTACGGTGTAGGTGACGGGTTTGATGGTCTGTGGTAACTGCCGCTGGACTGTGATGAGTACTGGTTGGGTGTTGAGGGGTGAACCTGTGAAGAAAAATTGAAGTTAGCTTAACTGACCTGAAGTGAGAACGTGTGTTTTAGCTCAGTTTTTAAAACATTCAAAGCAAACATATACTCTGAGATTAATTCTGATTCCTATTGATTGGGATATTTTACCTGGTGCATTTTGTGCAAAGCAAGCTTCTTGTATGACTGCTAATTTGGGCTGGACAGTTGGAGCAGGAGCGGAGGCAGGGGTGGGCTCGGGGTCCATGGGAACAGGTGAGCCTTCACGTGATAAGCTATCTGGGGTCTGTACACCACTCGAGTGGGCTGACAGTGCCCCCGTGTGGTTAGGTGATGCTGGGGCACTCCTGAAAGGACAAAACAAACTGAATATATTCAAGAAATATTTGGACTTCAAAACAAAAAGTGGATTGAACCCATCACCACAACACCATAACATTCTCAAACCAATCTTGTTAATATTTCATGACAAGTGTTTTTAAAATGAGGACTAGACTATAAGATCTCCTGAAGCAAATCTTATGTATAAAAAAATTCAGCTAATTTAGTGAAACAAATATACCTATCCTGGTATTGGATGTATTTTGAAGTTGACACAAACAAAGTGAATGCAAATTACAATTACTTGACCAATTGGCTACAAACACCTAATAATGATGTCAAGAAAAGCAAACATAGGACGTAAACAAGTTCAACATCGGTTCACATTATCAAATATAACTTGTTGGATTAACAGCAAGCAGAAAAAAACAACTTCCCAGAAAGCTGGATGCTATGGTTTCATTCCGCTTGTCAAATAAGCCACAGGTTTATGATGGACAGAAGTCATTGTATTGAGGATTTGTCAATGCAATACATGAACACATCTGATTATACAGTTTTTTTTATTTGCTATCAGCCTCGTAAAGGAATTTAAATAACTGCAGGTGAGTTTGCAAAAAAATTACCTTGAAGACAGGGGGCCTAGTGGGGTCCTAAAACACGGCACACCGCGTGGCCTGCGCTTGCGGAAAGCTTGTTCAATGAGCTTGCCCTCAGATGAGGGGTCTATCCTCCAGAAAGAGCCTTTACCTGGCTCCTCTTGTGATCTGGGTACTTTGATAAAATAGCGGTTTAGGGACAAATTATGGCGAATTGAGTTCTGAAAAAAAGGACAAAAAACTTCAAGTCAAATTTAATTTACCATTAATGAGAAAGGAGATTAATAAAAAAGAAATGTGCACATCTGGGAAGAGGACTGTCCCATCAAAATTAACCTGGCTTAAAGCAGAAAGGTACCAAGGACGACATCTATAAAGTTTTAAAATGATTTGATTCCACACCACAACTATAATGATACAGAGAAACGATACAGTTTAGATCACATTCAGAGTGATTTTTACCAGCTTATGATAATAAAACACAGACAGCCAATCAAAATCCATTCAATGGGCTGGCACATTTAAGATGTAAAACTGTACCACGTGACCATAGAATAAACACATTATTATAATAACAATATAATAAGTTATTATTCTTTGTGTGAATGGATCTTGAAGGGAAAGTTCACCCAAAAGTAAAAATTCTATCATCATTTACTCACCTTCGAGTTGTTCCAAATCTGTATAAATTTCTTTGTTCTGATGAACACAAAAGAAGATATTTTGAAGAATGTAGGACAGCAAACAGTTCTGGGGCACTTTTGACTACCATTGTAATTTTTCCTACTATGGTAGTTAATGGTGGCCAAGAACTGTTTGGTTACAAGCATTCTTCCAAACATATTTTTCTGTGTTAATCAGAAAAAAGAAATGTATACAGATTACTAGGGAGTGAGTAAACTTAAATTTTTGGGTGAACTTTCCCTTTAATTCTTACAGCACTTTATAGAATTTATCACTGTCACAGTTGTATTTATTGCTAAATGACTTGTTTCACGTCTTTCCTGCCAGTTGTAACATTTTCCTATTTCTACATGATTCTGATATAAAAAAATTCTACATCCTGTTTTTATACTAAATGTTTTCTCTAAAGCTGCTTTGTGAAAAGTCTATCTATAGTCAGTCTATATTAAAAACAGAAAACTTCTGTTGAATGTAAAGTGTGTTTTTTACTTCTGCGTCGGACCTACGCACAGGCAACGCGCAGGATTTCATTTGTACTTGTGCGTCATTGTCCATGTCGACACTAGGCGTCAGTGTCCACAGGCGCGTTGCTTGTGTAACCAAGACAAGACCCGAAGAAGCGATTCATTGTTTACACTGTCTGAGAAGCATTAGCAGCGATACCGGCAAGTGAACAGTCACTTTTGCAGCTTGAGTTGGTAAATACCCGAGTTGAGTTGAGCAAACCCGATGCTGTAACAGAGTTTTTTGACCTGAAGGGAGGGGGTTCAAGCAGACCAATCACAGCACTTGCGGTCCGTGTCGCATTGCTGCGTTGTTACGTCATTGGAGAGGTGCGTGTCAGGCTACGGCGTAGGGTACGCGTATCTGCATAGGCTACGGCGTAAGTCTGACGCATAAGTAAAAATCCACCTTAACTGCGCCTAAAACGGAACAGCTCCATGCATATGAAATGAGTAACAAAGCTAAGTGCTGCTTGCCGTCATGTCAAATATAGCCTTAAAATGCTTCATATTTCCATAACAACATCTTAGCAATGTCTGTATTACACTGAGACAGCATCACAAAACAATCCACTTAGACAAGTGGCATTCAAATTGATCAGACGGTTAAAAATAAAACTTCCGCCACTCGTTTATAATATTGGGATCCGTTAGAAAGCTATTCAGACACAGTCATCACAAGATTGGACCATTTCCCTTTGTTTAACTCCAATTATTTGTTATTCTGGTGTTAAAGAATGATACAGTATCGTGACCAGAAGGTTTCTCATCACCCAACAGACATTACTGACACGTAAATGTGGATGGGCACATGTTTACCTTAATTCAAAAACAGTAAAGTTCCTTTTGCAGACATTAAATTAATATTCACTTTGAATTTACATAGCCATTTTTTTTAAATCTCAAAACAGCAAAGCATATTTGATTCTTCATGATAGGAACCCTTTTAATATTTTGGTCGAATTAATAATGCTCTTAGTTACAAAAAACAGCCAAGTACACTTAACTGCATTTAAAGTGATAATTCTGTCATCATTTACTCGCCCTCAGATTGTTCCAAACCTGTGTCAACTTCTTTGTTCTACTAAAAGAAAGGAAGATATTTGTAAGAACGTCAGTAACCGAGCAAATCTCGCCCCCATTTACTACAATAGTAGGTAAAATAAATACTATGGGAGTCAATGGGGGGCGAGATCTGCTCTGCTTTGTGAACAAAGAAATGTATACAGGTTTGGAACAATCTGAGGGTGAGTAAATGATAACAGAATTTTCATTTTTGGGTGAACTATCCCTTTAACGCATTTTGTCATGTGTAAATCCATTCCGCAAAATTTTTATTCCTTAAAAGTCACTGTAGAACTGAATACACAAACACACTCTGACTGCAGACACTGCATAAACAGAAATGAATGACACTCACTTGCCAGCCCTTGTCTGCTGTCCTGTAATATGGATAATTCTTTGTAATGTGGGTATATATTCCATTCAGTGTCAGTTGTTTGTCTGGTGCCATTGTGATAGCTTGGACAATCAGCTGCGCATATGAGTAAGGAGGCTTGGAGTCATCCTGCTCAAAACAAAAGACCATTATAAGAGTTAACATATTAAAGGAACAATACAGGGTTTTAAGGAGGATCTATTGACAGAAATACAATATAATATACAAAACTATTTCTTCAGGCGTATAAAGACCTTAAGTAATGAACCGTTATGTTTGTAATACCTTAGAATAAGCAATTTATTTATATCTACATACAGAGCGGGCCTACATACATTGAATTCGCCGGCATGTTTTGTACAGCAGCCCTAAACAGACAAACAACTCTACAACGCGAGTTTCCTCTCCCTCTCCCCTGCGGTATAGTGGTGAAATGGATCGCGGATGTCTTTATAATATTAACGCAGATCCTAGCTCCTGCCTGACTTTTATCCTTATTTTTATATTTAAAATCCACAGATATTTTATTTTATGTAATAAACAAGACATCGCTCTTTCTACAGTCTTTCTAATGCCCGCCATGATCTCTTCCCTGCGTCAACATAAGAAGACTTGGCTGTCTCAGCCAACGACATCTTTTTGTACTGTGGTGGCCACCGTCATGTTTGGACTGAGAAATTCCTTGCAAATCTATAATACAACGCTAATGGCAGCTGTAAATCAAAAACTGCGCCTTTAAACATGACAAATCAACGTCAAATTTGCCTACATGTTGATAAACAGCACATCATCTGTTAGATAAACTGAGTGCATTATCAAAATATCCCATACTTTTGGACTGTCGCCCCCGGAAGCTTCCTTGTCATTTTCAGATTGAGAATTCTCATTGATGAGTTCAGCTGTGAGACCACGACCCATCTTGTAACTGGATAGCCCTGCCCCTCGAGGACTAGATGGGCATGAGTTGGCAGCACTGACAGACAAATACATCCAAATGATATCAGAATTTTCAATGCTGTAATAATGTAAGCATGCAGCTTTAAAAAAAACACAGTTTGGTTAAAAAGTTGAATGATCGGCTTACCTGATTGTACCTGTTGGAGATGGTAGTGGACTCATCAGGTGGGCGATGTTGTCTGGAATGTTGATTGTCAGCGGTGAGATCTGGGGTTGGACCGCCTTCATAGGAGACTCAGGAGCGTTTCTGCGGTCTCTCTTGTCATTGGACAGGGCAGTGAACGTAATTTTAATATTTGTGCTGGGAAATCTGAAGGTGCACCTACAAACGGAAATAAAACAAATCCGTCAATATGTTGCAGATGATCATTTACTGTCTCAATGCATTTTAAAAACAATTATACAGCTGTACAGCAGACTGCCAGGAACTGTGGACAGAAGTAGACCTGGTTTATATATGGACACCAGCATGACCTGATTACATGACAGATATATATATACAATCAGAGACATACTTGAGTCTGCTCAAAGACAATGACCTCACTGTGTGCATGCTCTCGAATGGTGTTTTTAATTTACTACTTGCCCCCAGTTGCATTACTATAAAGCATGCACGTGAAGTACTTGGCAGAGCATGTTTATATTAATTTCAAGCCGAATGGAATTAACAACTATATCTTTTAACTCTGAATGTAGTTTGCTACAAATCCACTTCTATGCACTAATAATAAAAAGGCACACAACTGGTGCATCTCCCTTATAAATAGGACTTATCAATTATAAAAAGGACTATACAATTAAAACATCATATGATCCTACTAACATGCATTTAAGCAATGTATGTAACTGCAGCTTCCAAACAAAACACACACACATACATACATGAAATACCTGCATATATATCATTTTAATACAATGTTACAATGTTAAAATAAAATAATCGATTAGCATGTATAAAACATACGTTTTGTTTATTAGACTTACTCTTAACTACAATTTCCAATTTGGCAATTCGGTCATTGAATTATTGTGTGCTTGGAGGCAGCAAATCTCAGATTTAATCATTAAAACAAAACTTGAAATCATGGGGAACGCAGAGTGACCGCTGGATTTGTTGTGTAAACAGACCGGTGTAAACGATTAGCTGCTGTGCTAATCAAAGGGTGCAGTGCTAGCAGACAACATGAGACGTGCGTTAGTAGCGGTTGTCATAATCAACACGTGCTGCCTCGCGAAACAAAACAAATGCAGCGCGCTAACACCGCAAACGCATCTACTTCTGCGCATCGCAGCCGGTGCTGGTAATTCCTAGCAAAGATGATGATCTTACATGCGGGGAAGCTGGAGAGGAGGAGCCCCTCGTCTCTGAAACACCCCGTCAACGAACACCCCGTTTTTGCCGAGGCATCGAAGGTAGAAATCTCCGCCGCCCGCTCCGTCTTCGCCGGCGGAGAAGATCTCGAGGTGTCTCCGTGAAATAAAGCTTGAGTGGCCCATGCTCACGTCCACGGAGCCTTGTGACGAATTCCGACCGATGGTGACCGAGCGCTTCTTCATCAGATATTCGAATTCTCGGCCCTCGAGCCGGGCGACAACCGACCCTGACATCCCGCTTACCGCCATCTTTTTACGAGTATTTCTCTTGACGTAAATTTCAGACTATCAAAATGAAGGACCGAACGACTGTTTGTCAGTCGGAAGGCCTGATTGCAAAATTTAGTGGGGGGAATCGAATCAAATGATGAGAAATAAATACTAAGGAACGTGCCAGCCCAGGGACAGCGGCTCCAACCCACAGCCGCGACAGAGAGAATGAGTAAAGGATAAACTCTACCAAACAAACAGAGGAGGCGGGGCTGGGATGAGCGACAAAGCGGACGGCCAATGGGGCGTTAACTTAGAAAGTGGAATAACGCTATTCACCAATCAGCGAGGGAAAGAACAAGGGTGTAGTGTTTAGGTTGGTTGCACCGTGGGCTTGTTGACACGCATGTAATTGGTGTGTTGTAACAGGCGGATTGGCGTCTTGGCGATGCGAGGAGTTTGAGGTAGTATTGGTGACGACATTCTGGAGGGTTACATGTTTTCTGTAGGCAGCAACGTAATTACAATTCAATGACGAGCTCCAAAATATCTGAAATTATGTTACAATGACCCGCTAATAACCATTTGATTTTAATCGCCCTGACAATGATTGTGCGATGTAACGTTAATATAATGTAGAAAAACTTTGTAGCACCCACCTTTAATTCACAATTGCCGAGTAGAACATTACGGCAGTCTGATATTAAAGGCGCGTGCCCTGTTGCGATGATGCTAGTACGTTGCATTGCACATTCAACATGACATGACAATCATTTTCACACAGTAAAACAATTAAAGAGAAGAATCAGCTGAAGAGAGAATGTGCATCTAACATAAATACTAAATGACAAATGCAAGTGCTCTAAGAGAGTAATTTCAGCTGTGGTAAACTTGCATGTCATAGTGTCAGCATGGAGTTCATTACAAATGATTTTCCATTCTTAATTGTACAATCTGCTTTTAATTTGTATGAGGCTGATTTCTGTGGGCATTCCTTCAGGTCTCACAGTCAAACAGCATATGAACATCATACTCTTAAAATAAAGCAACAATCACTTGCACATTTAAGCATTAAATGAGTAACAAAATTGCTTACATATTAATTTCAAATAGCATTAAAATAATAATAAATTTAAAATACAAAATCACTACACGATCAGACGATAAGACCGGGCACATTGGTAAGTGCAATAGTCTTTAAAAGAGAATGCTGAGGGCATTTAGTGGTTTGATTTGGTATGAAAAAGTATTTTTACCAACATATGAAGTGCTCATTCTGGTTTGTGTTCATTTGCAACCACTGGATGTATTTAATTTACATCCAGACAATTGTTTACATATAACCTTGCAATGCAGTTATTCTCGATTCGTTTTCGGATGAGAACATATATTTTTATTACAGTTTCTTATATTTTATTTTAATCAATAAGGACCAAAACTGGATTATATGTATGACAAATTTGTAATTTTATACGTTTTGTGTTTGTTTGTAATAGCACATTGGCGTAAAGAGATAGTTCACCCAAAAATGAAAATTCTGTCATCATATTCTCACCCTCAAGTTGTTCCAAAGGTGTATACATTTCTTTGTTCTGATGAACACAGAAAGATATGTGGAAAAATGTTAGCAACTGACATTTCTGGGATATCATTGACTACCATAGTAGGAAAAATGATTGTATCATTTTTTTTGTTCTGTTAACAACAGAACAAAAAGAGATATTTTGAAGAATTTAGGAAAGCAAACAGTGCACCGTTAACTGTCATTTTATTTTTTTCTACTATGGCAGTCATTGATGTCCCAGAAATGTCAGTTATTAACATTTTTCCAATGATCTTTTATTGTGTTTATCAGAACAAAGAAATGTATACATGTTTGGAACATTGGAACAATTCAAGACAGAATTTTCATTTTTGGTTGGAGGAAAACTACAGAACTTATTACAGAGCAATGAGAATACATTTCTTCCTCTTAAAGTTCAACAACAACTTCCAAAAAAAAATAAAGAAAACTGCATTACTCGAAATGAGGAGCACACATTTACACAATAAAATGTTTTTGTTAAACTAGTCTATACACTGTTAGTCTATGTAGTTACATAATTTTCAATGGTATTTTGTGTTCATACCGCATGTTAAACAATACCTAACACTACCAAGTAGTTTGTAAATACATACTGTGAATGATGCTCCTCTCATCATTAATATAGAGGCACTACATTAGATTAGGTTTTTGTTAGTGGACAAAGACAATCGCTCTTGCTACCTAGCCAAGGACATCCAACGCTTTAAAAAAATCCCATGGAAGACGTTTAAAAACCTGTTTTCCAAAAAATAAGATATCCCTTTTCTCCAGTACTTCAGTCCTCTGTAGTCCCAGTTATTCAGTCATCTCTCTGGTTTTTCAGGTCTCTTATAGTTTGAATGAAGAGATAATTTAGAGTGTCTTTTGGTCTCTCCTCCATATCAGTGACATGATGATCTCCAAAAAAAAAAGAGTCTATCACATGAATGCCACTCGAGTACTTGGATATCCTTTAACTTGGAGAAAAAAACTGAAACTTATTAAGTGAAGTAGGGTCGACACTCAGATCGTCTCGTCGGTCATTTCCAAGAACTGTGCGTAAACATCTCTTGAGCACTCCCCTTTCTGGTTGAACAAAAACTTGTAGTAGCTGCCATCAGCACAAATAGCTTGAAGGAAGAGAATGAGTTGGTGGAAATGTTGGTTAAATTATTTATACTGAACAGTATTGTTTGTCATATGATTGTATGAATATTAGTCTAATAAACAATTTCTTTGACTCTATCCATGCAAACACGCTTACAATAGCATTACCAAATAGCTCATTGTTAACCACATGCTATCAAAACAATAAACTTCAGTCTACCTATAACAGCATTGGGTTCTGTTCCAAAGGCACAGACACACGGAGAACCAGATGGGACCTGGAACTTGGAGAAACTCCATTTGGAGCTGAAATACTTGGGTAGAAAACTGGCTGATGCCAAGCTGCGAGAAACAAAATATTTATAAACACCGCAAGCAAAGCATTACTACTTAAAATCTGCTAAAATCAATGACAATTGATCATTACAAACCTGGATTGCTTGTTTCTTTTGGGATCCTCTGCAGCGAATATATGGACTGTTCCATGATCGCTGGATACGCAGATAAGAGATGCGTCCTGATTGAAGTTGATGCTGAAAGACACACACACACACACAGTTAAATACACACATTACGCGTATGGTAACAGAATAGATTATATGCACATCAAGATTTACCAGTATATGTTGGCAGTTTGTGATCCTCTTCTTAGCTCCTGAATAAGATGACCTGCTGAGGTGTCAAATATTCTGATCAAAGTCCCCTAAAGAAAAAGACACATTCTCTATTATCCAATCACAGATGCATTCTTTATTAGTGCTAGAATAATCGAAGAGTAAACCTCAACACAATCGAGTTGTGAATTTGCTCAAATTTGGTACAAAAAACTATAACACACCAAGCAAATGTAAAACTCACTTTTTCAGATGCTGTTGCTATCCGCGTGCCCTGTAGGTTGAGGGCGATGCAGCACAGAGCGCCCTCATGGGCAGGAATATCAACTGGTGGTTTCTCTGTGTTGGCCAGGTCTACAATCTGAACATGTCCAGAGTGAGTTGCTGGGAATGCTAGCAATGAATTGTTGCTGTTCGGGCACAAGACACACAAACCTGCAGACAAAAATCAAAGATATAGGGTTTAATGTTGTTTTTGTAACTTTGTGAATAACTTTTGAACAATTCATATTAAAAGTTCAGTATGCAAGCCAGTACACTGAATTAATTTCATTTAATACTTTGAGATGGGGTGTACAATCTACCTTTAGGGTTATAGCATGTTTCAAAGACATGCAGCTGATGAGGATTGTGTGTAAATGTGAAGACTTTTATCATGGAATCCAGGACAACCACAATTCTGCAAGACAAACAGTATGCGTTCAATGATTTTCTAAGACCTATACAGGTTGAAGTTTAGGCTAACTGAAAGACTACAATATTTGACACAATTTAAGACACAGTTAGTTCCATTTATGATGATAAGATGTCAGTATTTTAGAGTAAAATGATTTGTTTGCATTTATCTAAAAGGAAGAGAGCATAAAGCAATGGCATTAAGGTGAGTAAATTATGAGCACATTTTTAAGTTTGGGTGAACTATTCCTATTACGTTTATGCGTGAAATACTTTCTTAATCAAAATCTAACAAATATTAAAAATAAATAAATACAACAAGAGCATATGAGGGTGATTATAACTACCTGTCACGCCGTAGCTTAACAGCTTTAACGTCTGTTGAAAACTCAATCTCGATCACAGTCTTTTTCTTGAGGTCATCCCAAATCATCACTTACACAAAGAAAGGCAAATAGTTTTACATTTGTGCTTGCATGATAAAATTATTTCACTGTGAACCCGAGCTCATAGGTTACCTACTGAAATCAAGCATGACTATTGATTATGGCCTACATGGTATGTGCTTCAAAATATGTGCTACATATAGAGTAATTTAGACAAAGAAAAGTATACCTTTATTGGGAGGATATTTGGGTTTTTTTCCACCTCCAACAAGCGCAAGATAATTGCACCGAAAAAGCATCTCCACATGACCAATTCCTCCCTCAAGAAACTCTGAGAACAAAGACAAAAAGTAATGAGAGTCAACACCTACAACATAAAAAAGCCTAAATGTTCATAACATCGATACCATAGTGTGGATGGTGAATGCATAACAGACATTCTCGTGTTATAAAAGTAATGACAGTAAAGTTTTTGGTGTGGTCTCGATGTGTATTTTTGCTCTTTTCGCCACCCAAAACAAGATCTTCAGATCATTTAAAATGCATGCAGTGAAAAATCTATGATGTGTCATCATGCATTTATACCAAAGAACTTCTGCTCAGCTAAACATGTTTAAATCATTTACATGTATTAATAAAACTCACCTTGTTTTTCCTTTTCTTTAAGGGGATCCGCGTTATATACCCTGAATCCATTCTCCATTCCACATGCAAAACATCCTGGAAGGATAAAATCACATAAAAAAACGAACTGTGGATAAAGATGTCCCCGTCTCAACACTAAGATTTCCTTGCTGCTCACTGGCAAACTGCATCACCTCTAACAGGACATTCCAAGGACATCCAAGGTGCCCACCGAACACAGGGCTCAACAATAATGCTCAGGACAGTTGATGAATCTGTGACTATACAGATCAACAAAGTGCTACATTGTCATGAAATGTTATTATTAGCACATGTTTCAAGCTTTAATATATTCAAGTGCAAAAATATATTAAAGAAAACTCAATTTGATCCTGTGAGCCGAAAAATAATGCATCACATGTTTAAAGTTTGAAAGTATTTTATCAACAAGTAACCCAAACATAATGAAAATCTAATACATGCAGGCTACGTAGAATGTTTGCACTTGCACCTTGGGCTTATTTTCTCCCAAGGACATAGAGAAATATATAGAGGAAAGAATATGAACGTTGTTGTGGCAACTTTTGAAAGCTGTTGTCAGCACGTCTGTTCTGGTGACAAAAGTGAAGACGTGCCCGTTTAGCAACAATGATGTTGGTCCTCACATCGGGTTTTGTTTTCAATTTCAAGTAGTGTAATAAAACGCTAGTGCAAAATGTAAATTAAAATATGACATTGGGCGAACTGCACGAACGATCCCGTTAAAATTTGGGGATGCGTCATTAAAAGCTAATTTCGAAATAGTTACCTAAGCACACTTAATACTCAAACGACGGAATATTTATTGTGGTACAATCACATAACGTAAGTATAGTCGAATGTATGCAGTATTCGTTATCAAAATGATCAGATGCATCGCAAGTCACAAACCAGTAGCGAAGATAGCTAGCTAGCAATGGGTTAGCTTGGCAACATCAAGTGAATTACGGTCTTTATTGGATTTATAATATGCCAATACCGTATCTTTCTAACAATATTGTATTTTATACCCAAACATGGAGCTGGTGACCAAACAGAACAAAAAATAAAAGAATAAAACAAAAGATTGCTGACCCCAGCCAATAAAGCAAAACACTCATGTGACTGCATCCTTGTTGCTAACCAGCTGTTAGTTAGTTGACTGTCTGTTTGGGTAAAACTAACTAATGAGCTAACTCCAATAACAAACCCTATAATTAAATGTACCATCCACATCAAACCCCAATTATGTTTATACCGTGTAGAATAAATGACAGCTCACTGGCGTATATGATTCATAACGGTATCGTTAGCTAAGAATTTGTGGTGTTAGCTTGCTTTCTAGTGAAGAGTCTTACCGTGATCCTGGTTAAATCCAGCATGAAGTAATCCATTGCCGTGTGGATTGGATGGTAGTAAATTCATTGTGCTTGCTGATATGTGGGTAATCTAAATGGGAAAAGATATCAGCCTAACTAAATGACAGCATTCCTCTAGCCGCCTATGAGGGCTAGAGTTGGCAGGCTAATGCTAGGTACATGGGATTTAATATCACGATTGTCTCTCCAGCCAGGAAATAAAGTTGGCAAAGCGCCTGTTGTTCCTCCTATATCCTATCAACGGACAGATTGCGGGAAGGGTAACGTTAACATTAAAGTCTAATTCCAGTAAGCACGCTGCTCACGCTTGTTAAAGTCTTCTATCAGTCAGGGCGTTTTAAAGAATCAAGACGTAACGAAACGTAAATTAAGTTAATTTACAGCGTTCTCCAACATACATTGACTTATGCCACTGGCATTAACTATGCAAATAATGGCGGGGGAAAAACAAAATTTTTGAAAGTACTCCGGAAAATAAAGTACATTTTTAAACAGTGTTAAAAACAAAATTAAAACAGAATTTGGCTCATGCTTAACCACGAATATGGATTTCAAACGTCTTGACGTTGCCCCAGTGGCCTAATGGATAAGGCACTGGCCTCCTAAGCCAGGGATTGTGGGTTCGAGTCCCATCTGGGGTGGTAGGTTTTTGACGCGATCCAGTGTTGGATTTTCATTCAAATTCATATTATAAAGATTGAGATTCTTATATAAATTGAAATCCCGGGCCGAGGGCGTGAATTGTTTAGCTAAACGGCCCTAAACCGTTTCCCATTCATTTTCAATGGTAGTGCTAAAACACTGCGGATGCAATACCCTTTCGGCCACTGACGCTCTGTGGCGCACTTCCTCCACCGCCGGGAGATTTGAAGCCTCCATTCTGCTTCCGCGTCTGAAAGATAGGACACGCTCAGAACTTTGCTCGTTTTATTCAGCGCTTTTTCATCTCATCGATCAAAGGTAGGTTTTTTCACAACCCCCGCTTTGTGTTTAGCGATACGCGTGTGTTGATTTTAACACCAGAGTCGTTTTTGTGTCAATAGCTCCGGTAAGCACCCAATGATATATTGTTTGTTTGTTTGTTCCCAAACTTCTCTCTAAAACACATCGCTGGGTCATTTGCACGCTAACGTATGAATGAACATGACCATAATTCATGTTTATGGTTGTACATTTCAGTTGTTTTGTAATGTTTATGTTTAGATTCGTGTGTTGTTTACTGAGGGAGTTATTGGACGTTTAAGTTACCTTTTTTTGCAACTTTACATAAAAACACAATTCGTATTTTAAGTTAATTATAAAGGACATTAGATCGCTTGCCTTGTTTTCCTTATTATAACCCTTAAGCATGTTTTTTTTATATTTTTGTAAAATGGTAGTAACCTTATTTTCTTCGTGTATTGATAAATATTGGCAAAACCACGGTTTTACTACAGTATCAATGGTTTAAGTATGTTTTTTAAAACCATGGTTATTCTGTGGTAACCATGGTTTTACTACAGTAAACTTGTTTTTCTTTTAACTGCAATAAAACCATGGTTAATTTCCTTAAGGGACATCATTGCTTGTAAGTGTTTAATGTTTACTGAAGAATGAATGAATGAATAAATAGAGTTTTTTCTAAAATGTAAAATATTGGAATGCTTATTAGAACACAAAAGTTCACAACACTATTTGTACTGCATATATGAAAACCCATGTGATTGTCATCTTTTACAGTAAAACTTCAGAATGCAAATGTAAATCTTTCAAATTTAAAAACTGCCCTTCTAGTCTCACAGGTCATCATGCAGAAAAAGGTCATTTTTTACCCTGGAAGGGTTAAGGTCACGTTCCGTGAGGGACCGCTGGGATATATTCTGCAGGATCCAACTGACCAGGCCAGGGCGATAAAATACAACCCATCTTTGCAGGACAAGTCTGCACCAATTAAGGAGGAGCTTGTCAGACAAAATGCTCTGAATGTGGTCCGTCAAAGAGGAGGTGATGCATTAGACCAAAAATAAGTTTTTGGAGAGTACATCCTGCAGTTTGGAAAATACAAGGGGAAGTCCTTCCGGTGGCTCCTTGAAAATGATGTGAGGTACACCATCTACCTGATAAAGAACCTTCAGCAGGAAGAGGCTGCAGGAGTTACGATGACTGAGGGACAACACAGCAAGAGCAGCCTGGTCTCTTTTGTGAAGTACGCCCACAGCTTTGAGGAAATCCAGTCTCTTTTAAGCTGTGTCTAAAACTCCAGCTGCACCAGCGGCCTCATTGGAGAAAGACCAGCTGCTTGGTTTCAGCGCTCGTGCCAAGAGTACGTGGAGGGAGATTTGGGACAGCAGAGCTGATGGTTAAGCTTCCTTTATAATGGGGGCAAAATGTGTCCCAGGGACACGGATGTATAAACTGCAACAATACCCGTTGAAGCAGCAGCAGTCTGCCCGTCCGCGTGTGCCTGCCTCAAGTGCCACGTCCGAGCCCACAGGTCAATTGTTTATTTTCCCTCATTTGCCCTTCAGAAGAGAATCTTTGCAATTATGTCAATAAATATATGTACCTTATTCTTTGTATAGCACAGTTACATTTGAAAAAATCCAAGTGCAGCATAAAAGCAACCTTTAACTCTTCTTTGTCAAGCATACAGAGATGGATGAAGATGCTGAGCTGGAGAGTGCAATGCTGAACATCACCCCCTCTAAGCTACTGGTGCAATGTAAGTGTTTGTTTTTTTCTTAAATGACACCTTGTATTAAATTAATTGATATATTTAATAAATGTTCCATATTTTTTTACTTTTTGTTAGCGCCAGCACAATCTTCACCAGTGTTTTCAGCTGCTGAAGTGATACACTCCATGGAAACAGCAACAGGTTTTTTAAACATTTTAGATTCAGCACTGTTGTATTGATGAATTATGATATGAAATGTTGTCCAAAACCCAATATGAATTATTTTTGTCTTAATGTGTCAGTGTGTTGGCTGTGTGTCACTAACAAATCTTTGTGCTGTTGACATTATACTAACTGTTCAAGGGACTATGAATTGATTCCCCCACCATGATGAACTGATAAATCCCCGTTCTGGGTAAGTGCTCACTTTTACTGTAAACTTATAAATATTTCTGTTTATTAATACAAGATGTGCATGTTCTTGCATTTAAATGTTTTACATTCCCTGTTTAGTTTGTAATGTTTGTGACATTCTTTGAGAAGGCATAATGCATCTCTTTTCATTCATTCTATTTGAGTAAGCAGATCTCTTAAGAGTATTTATATTATTAGCAAGATTTTATGTCTTGCAGAACCATCTGCTGTCCTTTCAAAACCACTGACTGCCACTAAAAAGGAACTGCGTCTGTCTCCTGTGGATGGTAAAGACAATGCATTTCCGCCTCTCTGATCAAATAAATATCTTCCATATAACTTGGTAATATTTTGGTGTCTTTGTTTTTTGTGTCTTCCTTTTTAAAGCACCAGCTCTGAAAATGCCTGTGCCCCTTCCTAAAGAGCTGATGTTTCTTGTGCAGGAACAATTGGCTTCTACACAAACAAAGAAAAGTGTTTCAGCGACAGGTGTGTTTTTAATGTCAAGTTTATGGATACACTGAACTATCGTTTTAAAAACATGCATTTATAATCTGTTACCTCTTTTACAATGCGTCTCTTCAGCAGAGAGCAGTATTTCTCGAGCGTGCAGGACACTTTCTTTTGAGGAATGTAACAAAGATGTAAGAATGTTTTGCACTACATATATATGCGTTGAATCATTTCTGTTTGAAATTGTGAATTATTTTTTTTAATATTAATTTTATACACTTCAGAGACCTCATCCCATAGCGTCCCACACAAAGCTGAGGCATCGCATGGTAAGTTCGTACTTTATTTGTTTGTTTTGTTTTGTTTTACTTTGTTTAGAACAGCTTTAATGATTGTTTTTGTGCTTTCAGAACCATGTTCCTCTGCTCCTTCTTCTTCAGTGTGCAGCCCACCACCTTTGTGATAGACAGCGCAAAGTAAGAGAGTATTTTGTGGATAGAATTACCATATTTAATATCGGTGGCTATACTTTATTTGTTTCTTCTAATTTTCAATCACACCCAGGCACACAACTCTTCCTAGAGCTCCTGCTCCACAGCTTCCTGGATACGATCATGACATACATCAGAGGAAGTGATCTCATCAACAGAGGATCTGGATGAATACAGAGCTGGAATCCATGGGTCTGTGGCCAGGCTCTCCTCCTGTGAGCAACCCCATGAAGACTGTGGCGTTTACCTCCTCAGCCTGAGCTGATAGACACAGTCTCTGATCTGCCTAAGGTCTTTTCCATTTACAGAGAGCATGGTATGGAGAAGGAGATGACGACATGGAAAGAGTTTCAGAAGTCTCAATTTTACAACATGGAAAGAGAGATGGGTTTCAGAAAAAAGTAAATGAGAAATTTCCCCATGTAAATATATTTTGCTTGTGTTTATTCTGCCTGTTAAAGTGTTGAGAAAACAATAAAAACTACTCAGAAACACTGATTTAACTTGTACTCTGTTTTTTATATTTATAAATATATGGCAAATATATTCAACCTGACGTAAAATATATTTGAATTATAAAATGTAATAACTACATACATTTCATTGTACAATTGTTTCTTACCTTTGTAGCGCTATTACACATGTATTCTAATTAGAGTTTAGATACAAATACTCTTCATAAATGTATGCACATTTGGTGCCATTTACCTTATTATTTTACCTATGTTTAATAAGTTAAGTTATTTACATTTAGTCATTAAGTAAATTTTACAAAAAAATCCTAAAGGATAATAACGTAGTGATGAAAACGATAACAAAAAACTTTCTACACTGACATTAAGACTATTTTGTCAAAACATACAAATTTGCATTGCAATTACCCGTTTATTGTTACGAAGTAATGTTGATAATGTTAAATGTAAATAAACATTAAGTGTTGTTAAACAGTTGATAAATAAAATGTTCATTTTATTAATATATTCTATATGCTTATCAACATTTTCATTAAACACAACTTCATTTTTAATCATTTTAATACAAATGCATTGTCTTTATTTCTACATTTTATGCTTAAATGTCTTAAATAACGTACAAATTACTGTAAAACAATGTTTCAGAGTGGCTTACAGTAGGATTCGAACCTGTCCAAGCGAACATAAAAAAAGATGTGGAAAACTCTGATTGGCTGTGACATCATCAGCAATCTTTAGCAGGCGGCTGAAATGCTTCAATTTGATTGGCTGGCATTGTATTACAGCTATTCGCAACTGGCCCCCGCGGGACCGACAGGGATTCATCTACTAAATCTATCATTGTGAATCAAGTATTATCTGTAGAAATACACAGATTTATTGATAAATGCTAAGCAAAGAGGTTCCATGGTGTAATGGTTAGCACTCTGGACTCTGAATCCAGCGATCTGAGTTCAAGTCTCGGGAACCTTGCTGTTTGTTTGTAGGATTACGTTTAACTACTGCCTGTGGTAAGTAACTACAATGCAACGTGACGAGAGGGAGCCTGGACAAAATAAATGATTGGCAATTAAATTTATATAATCTGCACAACGGAAGAGAAGTAAAAAAGCTAAATAACGATACTCTGACAAATAAAACAAGCTGAATACTACAATACTAAAAACGGATAGTAATTTCGTCCACTAACAACGTTTCTGATAACACCATTTTTACTTCCAAGTGCACTAAGTACGAGTGCTGCACGTGTCGAATCATAACAAGGCGTAACCCGGATGTTTCTTCTTGACAGCCAAATTGCAACATGGCGGCATCCATGGTGAAAAGTGTGTGTTCCATACGAGTGTCTAGTTTACCTTATTCGATGGATATGTGCCGTCGTTTGGTAAACGTATTTAATATTGACAATTTACGAGCGAAGCGTTATATAGGAAATAGTTATTTGCACATGAATAAATACCCACATTTAACAGAGGTAACCTTTTCTAATTCAGAAGAATAATCTTACTGTAACTTCCATGGTTATCAGTAATGTGCAGAAATCGCGTTGCAAAATTATAAAATGCTGTTCTGTTTCATTAGGATGATCGGCTTTCTCACGTCCCAGTCGGTAAGAATAAGAATGACCAGGATTATAATGTGTAAGTGGTATAGTTCAGCCAATAAGTATTAAAACTGTCTTCCAGATAAACTAAAGATAACGTATAGTCGGAGCAGCGGACCAGGGGGTCAACATGTCAACAAGGGTAAGTTATTTTTCATCACGTTTTTTCATCATCAGCTGTTGTTGTTGACAGCATTTCAAATACATAAATTGCATGTATTAAGCAATATCTGTAATTTAGGAGAATTATTAATTTGATCTATTTATATTCTATTGCAGTCAGTACAAAAGCAGAGGTCCGTTTCCACGTCCAAACAGCACAATGGATTCCAGAAGAAGTAAGAAAAGAGATTCTTTTGAAGGTAAAAAAAACATTTTCTTTTAATACTACAAAAATAGGCCTATGCATTACTACAAATACCTGTAAATACTCATGTCAACAGAATACAACTCGTGTCAACAAAGCGGGGGAGTTAATTGTGACCTCGGAGATTAGTAGAAGCCAACAGAGAAATTTAGAAGACTGCTTACAGAAGATCTCAGAAATTATTACTGAAGCTAGTAGGCGACCACCAGAGCCATCAGAGGAGGATATAGTCCTGAGGGCTCATAGGTTAGAATGCATAAACGAAAAATGTTGTCCTTATAAAATATTTAAGATATAATGTGGTGTCAAATTACTTTAATACATATCTTTTTTTCCAGGTTAGAGAAAATAAATTTGATGAGACTCAAACAGAAGAAGATTAATTCTTCAACAAAGCAAGCAAGACGGGTTGAATTTGACTAACAAAATAAAAACAAAAAACTTGAAGTTTGTATGATATTTTTTTGTTTACCATTCATTATACAGTATTATTATATACATGCTAAAACATCTAAAAATAAAAGTTATGTTGAGCAAAGGTGCTTGTAATTATTATGTGATGCTTTTTTAATAATAGACTGTTTACCATGTATTATACAAACAAAAGTTATGTGGAGCGAAGGTGCTTTAATTTATTTCGTGGTGTTATTTCATTATGAAAAAGCTAGCAGAGGATGGTTTCGATCCATCGACCTCTGGGTTATGGGCCCAGCACGCTTCCGCTGCGCCACTCTGCTGGTGTAAAGGTAATGCAGTCATGTAGTTTATATATGTACATCGTGTGACTATAACTGAATTTGTGGAATTTTTAATCAATGATTAAACAGTTCTATGCGACTTTCACATTTAACTTATATTACTTTTATGTGTAAAACATAGAAATAACTGAAAAAGAACGACCACGAAGGGACTCGAACCCTCAATCTTCTGATCCGAAGTCAGACGCCTTATCCATTAGGCCACGCGGTCTACGTAATGTAGATGCCTCCATATAATAATACATTCGCATTATAAATATGTTCGTTTTATTAACGTCATAGCCTCGTAAAAGTATTTAAAAAAAATAAACTTCGTCAACGCGCCATTTTCAAGTAGATTTGTCGTTAGTCACACGACGTAACGTTACTTACAAAAACGTATTTGCGCTTTACTGAGCTAGTGTTTATGGAATTCCAAAATTGACAATATTAAAAATAAATAAATACAAAAATAAATCCATGAAGAAATGTAAAAAAGCACAAATAAGTGAGTATTTGTGCTTTTATTTCCTTATTTATGTGTAATTATATATTTTTCCACGTTTATTAATTTTACAAGAAACAATTATTTTTTTCTTGATGATGCATAAGAGATCTATGAGATCAAATAAATTCACTTAATCGAGCAGATGAATGGACTGTGCTGCAAACATATAAAAAGTATCTGCATTTCTTGCTTTGGTCTTCGTCAGAAGTGACTTGCACCACCTGCTGGTGAAGCGGTCAGGCAGCAGGTAGAGATCATGCATTGGCGAAATCGGCGCTCTATTGCTTCTCCTGGGATTCCCGGATATGAAACTTTGAATTTCAAGTCGAATTTGAAGCACTGAATTTGTGGAAGCGAATTTTTAAACCGAAATTATATGGACTGAAAAATGTCTGTCGAATATTAAAGCTTGTATTTTATAACAAGTTGAATTTTTAAAATGAAATTTAAAAGGTGAATTTTGATTATTGAAATTTAAAAGGTGAAACTGTGTGTGAAATTTTTACATTTGAAAAAATCACATCTTAAATATGCAACCATGTTGAATTGCAGAACCTTAAAATGCGAGCACTGTTAATACAATGCATTTTTTTTCAGTTAGTGCTATTCAGCACGTCTTTTTGCTTCAAACACATTTGTCTCTATTTTACTTCCATACAAATCAATCGAAAATATAAGAATACTCTCAAATCTGTATGTTTTTTTTAATTAAAATTTTAAATAAATAAACCGCTTAAACTAATGTGTTAGTGAGTGAGGTAGGCTAAAACGAAATGACAGTTAATTTTTAAATGACGGGAGTGCGCGGCAGAGCGGAGAATGCACGTGCTCGAGCACACACATACAAACCCACTAAAGAAATACACGTGGATTTATGAGTGAATTTTCATTTCGCTTAACTAGTTTAGTATTTTCAGCAATTAAAGTGCACATTTATGATTTTCATTTGGTCAGTATAACATGTGTTAATGTGATCTTGACAATTGTTACCATTAAAAAATAACCAAAAATAACCATCAGGGAACGTTATTCTCTGGTTGCAAAAAACAAAACCTGAAAAGAACATTCTTAAAACGTTATTTTTTGGTTTCCAAAAAATAACCAAAAGGGAGCCAAAAACTAACGTTAGGGGAACGTTCTGTGTTTGCTGGGAAGTTACGAAAAACACACACACACACACACACACACATTCGTCACATTTTCATAATTTGCATGATCCCTTAGAAATTGCTCATGAACTAGAACAAATATTTCACTCTGAGGTCAGTTTATATGGCAGCATTTAAAGCGATGATGGCCTTTGGATAAAAAAATTGTTTAGCTTATTTGTCCTTGTCTTAATTGTTCTGTACCTCCTGCCTATAGGGCAGTAGTTCAAATAAAGAATGACCGGGGTGAGATGAGTTTTTTAGGATATTTCTTGCCTTCTTGAGACAGTGAGAACTGCGCAGTCTCTCCAAAGATGGGAGAGTGTGAACAATGATTCTCTGGGCTGTGGTAATGACCCTTTGGAGTGACTTCCTTTCCACAGCAGACAGTGCAGCTGGCAAACCATACACCAATGCAGGATGTTAAAATGCTCTCTACGGAGCAGCAGTAGAAGGACACCAACAGTTCCTCACTCAGATTGTTCTTTTTAAGGAGTCTCAGGAGAAACAGTCTCTGCTGGGCCTTCTTTACTAGTGCAGTGGAGTCCCAGGACAGGTCCTCTGCAATGTTAATGCCCAGGAATTTGAAGGCAGTCACCGTCTCCACACAGTCCCTGCTGATGTAGAGAGGCCGAATGTCCATTTTGTTCCTCCTGTAGTCCACAATTAGCTCATTGGTCTTTGTGGTGTTGAGGACAAGGTTGTTTGACATGTTAAATAAGGACAATAAGGATAAGTCAAAACCAAATGCTCAACATAACACATACATGTGTACATTGAAGACAATTATGGTTATGTTGAAATATTTTCTATGCTTTGAAGAACATAGAAGTAGGTGTGACATACAGTGTCTCAGAATTTAATGTCAAAGTCAGTAAAAGAATAGTAAACAATTTGTCAATATTGTAGGGGATTTACAGTAAAAGACCCGTAGACCAGTTATGATGAAAGAAGACTCAGAGTCAGGAATATAATTAATATAATAAAATTTAGTGAATAAAAATAGTTTGTAGGTTTGCCAGCAGAAGTCAGCTTCAGCACTCAAGGAGTTCCACAGGCCGACCTGCCTTACATCCAAAATGCAGTATTTAAGCTAACAGAGTCAACTAACTACGTCATTACTTGGGTAAATTAAGCTCACATCAATAGATAAACAAGAACACAAAGCTCTCAAACACTTCTTGAGTCATGAGACAGGACATATAGTCCTATATCGAAGATGACAGGCATGTACAATAATATGAATCAAAACATGACGTTATGTCTGTCTCGTGATTTTCCACTCTTTCTCACTTTCCTGAAACAATAATATCACACATACACAACCTCCTCAAGGGTAGAGTGTGTTAACAGAAGATGTTTTTCGTAGATGATGATAAGAAGTCCCTTTGCACAGTAACACTGACCTAGCAGGAAGAGAGAGCCTAAGCATTCATTAGAGACTTAAACCATGAATTATTCTCTACTTTCTGTATCAGAAAAGGTTGGTGTTAATTGTGAATAATAATTGATTAATATTTGTCAAAACCACATAAAAGTATTTATATTTGAAGTAAGGTGAAGCCACGGCACCGGTCCCTCCAATATACTGTACACTGGTGAAATACGAGCAATTCTGCTGGCATTGCAGCATGTTGAAGAAACCCATTAAGGACACTTGTATGATCTGATCCAAGTTCATCTTTAATTACAATTAAAACACGTAATTCAGAAATCAGATCAGATATGTTGATTAAGATTCTTTAAACAGGATTTAGATGATGGGCATTAATGTCTTTCTGTTGGGTACCAGCTTATGTTGGAGTAAAAGGACATTTAGTTGAGTATGCAAAGGAAGCCACAAAAAAGACATAGGAATGCAGATAAAGTATAGTAAGAGTGAAATAAAGTCTTCAATCAAACAACATGTGAAGAATAAATGGACAATGGGAAGAGAAAACAGGAAGGTGGTTTAATAGCATTCAAAGAATTGTAGATAATTATATAAAGTAACAGGCAAAAATAGACATGAATCATGAATAGACATCAATCTATTTTTTAAAAATCAGTATAAATGCAGGCTATCATTTAATGTATAAAAATAAGTATTAAAACACCAGCGGGAGGCCACGGTGTAGTTTCATGTTCCACACACACACACACACACACACACACAATTTTTGTAAAACAGATCAGATATTATATATTATAAACATATATATATATTGCTGTTTCGCCTAAGTTCCAGCTGCACGCGCCGCGGAGCAACACGTGGTGTTTCCTTACTGAACCAATCAGTACTTTTAAGGAATCGGCTGAATCAATGATTCAACTCACTCGTTAAGAGGGTGACTTGCCGCCACCTACTGGCTGTTTTAGTTTCATATTTACGCGTATCATTTCATTGATTCCACAATTTCATATTTATATATTCAGAATGTTACATTTAAAATATTAATCTCATAATGGCTTTTATGCCACTGTAACTAAAGTGTAAAGGTTAAGCAGTCTGTGTAAATATAGGCTACCTAACGGTGCTGTTTGAATGGGCATGATGATGGCGTGAGATGCGTGTCTCACTGCATTAACATGAGCATGCACTTTTGTTTGATTTAATCCCGGATCCCTAAATCCAATTGATGACTTTTGATTAATCAGTATCTAAGAGCAGCATCTGTGAAATATGCGTTATATTTTAAGCATTCGAAATGCCACGTGTTATGCATTGCAAAATTAAGAAACCCGAATGTAAACTGTATTTGCAGTCGCGTTTCAAACGCATTGATCATAATGCTTGTGTAGACTTCAGTGAAATGCGCTGGTTTCTCTCGACGTTCTGAGCTGGTGGGTGCGAGTCTCATTGACAAACAACTCAAGCTCTTATCAGCTCCATCCAGCGCATTTACATTAAATGTGATTTGGATAATTTCACGCGTTTCCATTGCCAAGTGTCTTCTTCCAAGTGTCTCATAGCAGACCTGTTGTTGTGCAGTTTCTGTTCATGTGCGCCAAGACATTTTAGAAATCTCCACCGGATAATGTTTTACGGCCATGTCCCTAATAAAGTATATGTAGGCTATGTGTGGTAACCCTATCTACATACAGTTAGGGTGATATTTAATGACTAGATTGCCTTCTCTATGCAACTTAGCCAAACTTGTTTCGTTTGGTCACACCACAGGTGTCACTGTGGCCTCAAAGCTTCAGCACCGCCGCTCTGAGATCGATTGCTAATGTCTGAGGTGAAACACGCCCCCACTCATTAGCATACAGACACAGAAATACATAAATAAATAAATGTAGAAATAAATAAATGTGAAAATAAATAAATGTAGGAATAAATACATATATACATGAATAAATGTGGAAATAAAGAAAAGTGGAAATAAATAATTGTATAAATAAATTTATGAAAAAATAAATAAACGTGGAAAAATATATAATTACACATAAATAAGGAAATAAAAGCACAAATACTCATTTATTTGTGCTTTTTTACATTTCTTCATGGATTTATTTTTGTATTTATTTATTTTTAATATTGTCAATTTTGGAATTCCATAAGTGTTACCACGGGGTTACATTAGTAAATTAGACAACTAACAGTTAACGTTAAATTAAGTAAATGTGCAACAAAAAATTGTCAAACAGTTAAGAAAAACACGTTTTATTTGAAACTATATACAGAAAAGTGAGAATCAGTATTTTACCTAATGAATACATTACATTCACTTAATTTCAGTTTCTGCAAAGGCATACTGACATACTAAGTTAAAAGAAATGTAATAAGATTTTACAGACTGTATTAATTCACGCAGTTTGAACAGACAACACGTTCTCAAATCCATTGTAGACTTAATGATGACTTCACAATTGGATAGAACATGCAGTTGTTGAAATTTTATTCAGGTAAATAGGTAATATTAGAAAAAAAAACAGTTAACTTTCATTTTCTTAATGCTTGTCAGCAAGTCTCTGAAGTAGAGCAATAATGGTATCCTGCTTGGAGGAGATCAATTCCAGTGCTGTTGCCACCCTTCCCATTTCATCAGTCATCATGCGTGCAATCTTTTCTTTACGCCTTTCTCGTGCATCTATCTTGCGTTGACGTTGCTTCTCTACGCGAGTACGCTCTTCTTGACTGGTGAGAAAATTACGAAGCAGTAAAGTGCGTTCCTCAGCTTGGCCATTCTGGTGGGCTGCACGCGTAGCCATTGAGTTGAGCCGAAGATGCCTTAATTTCCGCTTCAGTGGATGACGGCTCATCAGTGGAGCTGGCCTGGTTGAGATGGAGGGCAAAGGTTTGTCTGTGCTGCAAGAGGTACTGGTGTTTGTTTTCGGGGTAACTTTGCACAGCATTGGGGAAGTCACCACTGTCGGGATCTGGGAAGATGTTGTGATAATGCCACTGGGAAGCAGACATGGAGTTGTCATTGCAGCCACTGGCACGCTGTTAGACTGACATACATCTGACTTTCCAGCAGCTTTAGCTGTGGTTGCAAATCCAAGAAGAGTGGCCGAAGCAGGGGCTGTCTGAACAAATTTGGTCTTTCCTAAAATATTATCCATCATCTGAGGTGGAAAAAAGAAAACAGCATATAATTGAGACAGTGTTTAGACTATGAAATGGTTGATTAAATTAAAATGGAATTTATATAATCTTTCCACAATTCATACATACTTCAAAGTACTCCCATGAGGTCTTTGTTGGGCCCCCACACAATAAACTGCGATCTTTAACCCTCTTGTACGTAACAATGAGGTTATTCCATTTGCGACGAATCTTTTCTAAAGGTAATGAATAACCGTTGCTCTCCAGTTCTTTCTGAACACTCTGGAAGAGAAGTGCACGCTCACGTGAGCTGTAAACATCCCAGCACTTTTGCATTGCTTCAATGAGGTGCACAATGGCACCATGGGTAAACTCAGACGATGTCGAAACTGCCTCAGTTCCTTGACCACCTGTAAAGTTTACAGACATTTTTAGACACTGCAATACAATCACACATGAAATATATTATTACCACTATAAGTTACTCCTAAGTCTTTTATAATAGTCTTTAAGTAACAATACAGAGCAACGTGTTGCATTAAACACAGTGTAACAGAACTAGCATATTAACAGGAAGCAACCTGAGTGTCTTTCTTAAATAAGTGAAAAGAAACCAAAACGTATTAAAACTCTTTAAGAAAGCACACAAAAAACCGCACTCACAGAGCAAACCAGGAGTCGGGGCCTTCAGTTGCTCTCCTTGCTGTAAAGCTCGTGCAGAAGACAAGATTGCAGTCGAGTCGGTTGCAGTTGTGAGGTCATCGCAACTACCTGCAGAGGATTCATTTCTAAGAGGTGTGCCCATTATTACACGACTATTTTGATGTAAATTAAACCGTGTATGGGATAAAAAATATTCACAAAACGTGAGCATCCACTGGCACTAGCAAACACGCTAAACCTTGTGAGATAACCTGGGTTTTAAAGTTTTAGAACTTTCCTGAGTAGAAATCAGTAAATATCCCGCTCAAAATGTTTGCTAAACTCGTTATACTGAGACGAAATTTGCACAAAAAAACGAGTCAATGTAGTCCGGCGACGGTTTGTAAAGATTTAGGACCAAGTGTAATGGCTGCGTTCCTCACATTGCAACTGCGCAACTCTGCTGCGCATATGTGTCTTGCTATTGGTTGCTGTTTGTCTGCGTCACACGCAGCATGCGCCCCTTCGCAGACATATACTGCAGACCTTAAAATCGTTGTATCATATTTATTATATATTTTTCGTTTAACTGTCGTGCTTTCTGTGCGGCGTTACATACATTAAAATGTACATTAAAATTGCCATTGTATTTATTCGCTTGTGCAGCTGTTTAGCATAGTAAATGACCAATGAATGTTAGTGACAGTCTCATCCATTTGATCTTTGGTCTGTACAGTAATATCTTGTCTTCATCCTATTTAAAGCATATAAGTCACCGCTGAGACAGACTACAAAATTATGTTTCTGTCGTCCAGACATGCTGTCTGTGGTATATTGGGATGTAACGTTGCTTTTCTCTTTGCAGATTGCAGTGAACATCCTGTTTCTTTTCTTTCATCTGTTGATTGTAGACACATTACAACTACATAAGGTAATTTGCAGATTTACAATTTTCAACAACTTATATTTCTGCTTACTATTTGACAGTTTTTGACTATGAGTACTAATATTGCTTTGCTTTTCTACACTTTCCAAAACAAGTTATTAAACCTAAAATCTATTTGTCTTAGAACTGGTCATTACACATTTTCAGTATTCCCTCTAAACACAATTGGTTCAGTAGTTGTATAAATAAAAGATTTTGGAAGGTATTTATGAAGATCCAGTAAAGACCAACTGTGAACAAGTACAGCATGTTCAGTTTATGACTGATGCTATAGAGGATACTGAACACACATGACTTACTAAAATCTTTTTTACTGCTATGAAAAGTTGAAAACTGTTGTCCCGGTCTATTCTTTTTTTTTGAGCCACAAGCATGTGCTTTGTGAATTCTTGCAAGTTCTGTTCGCTTAACGTTAATTTAATTTGTATTTATTCAGATTTCCTTTTAGTCTTTTTTGATAAAAGAAATGTATTGTCGTGTAATGACACTCACCTCTTACACCCTTTTTTTAAATGCACTGAATAAATAATTGGCAGAGAGTCATACAATTTCCTTTAATCACTCGTTTATTATTTTAAACTATTTTGAAAAGTGTAAACCAGTATTTTAGTTAACAAACATATGACCTAATATTCTCTTAATCTAAGTTCTAACTATGTTCTGCATTGAACATATTGTTAACAAGTTAAAAATACATGTATTAAGTATATTTATGAATTTTTATAGACTATATTACTTCAAGCTTTCTGAACAGGCCAAAAAATTCATATCTACAATGTAGACTTAATGATTACTTAAGAATTTTGATAGCATATACACTTCAAAATGCAACTAAAATGAAACTCAATTCAGCATTTAGGTAATATAAAAAAATAAGAGAAACAGGAAGGTGATATTTTTCTTAATGCTTGTCAGCGAGTCTCTGAAGTAGAGCGATAATGGTATCCTGCTTAGATGAGATCAACTCCAGTGCCGTTGCCATCGTTCCCATAGCATCAGCCATCACACGTGCACTTTTTTCCTTGCGCCTTTCTCGTGCATCTATCTTGCACTGACGTTGCTCCTCTAACTCAGTACGCTCTTCTTGACTGCTGAGAAAATTACGAAGCATCGAAGTGCGTTCCCCAGCTTGGCTATTGTGCTGGGCTGCCCGCGTAGCCATTGAGTTGAGCCGAAGATGTCTTAATTTACGTTTCAGCGGCTGACGGCTTACCAGTGAAGATGGCTTACTTGAGATGGCGGGAAATGGTGTGTCTGTGCTACAAGAGGTACTGGGCTTTGATTTGGGGGTAACCTTGCACAGTACTGGGGAAGTCACCACTGTAGGGATCTGGGAAGATGTTGTGATGATGCCACTGGGAAGCAGACATGGGGTGGTCATTGCAGCCACTGGCACGCTGTTAGATGAACGTACCGTGGATTTTCCAGTGGCTTTAGTTGTGGTTGCAAATCCAACAAAAGTGGCTGAGGCAGGGCTTGTCTGAACAAATCTGTTTTGCCCTAAAATATTATCCATCATCTGTGTGTGACAAACATTAGTTAATAATTCAGATTCTAGTATGGTATTATTGTTGTTAGACTAACATTTGAAAATGTTTGATATTTTGGACAGCACCTACATTTTTTTAAATCAATAAACTACAAAGCAAGATAATTCTATTAACTTTCAACCATTCATACATACCTCAAAGTACTCCCATGAGGTCTTTGTCGGGCCCCCACACAATGAGCTACGATCTTTAACCCTCTTGTACGTAACAATGAGGTTGTTCCATTTGCGACGAATCTTCTCTATAGGTAAGGAATAACCGTGGCTCTCCAGTTCTTTCTGAACACTCTGGAAGAGAAGTGCGCGCTCACGGGAGCTATAAACATCCTTGCACTTTTGCATTGCTTCAATGAGGTGCACAATAGCACCATGGGAAAACTCAGATGATGTCGAAACTGCCTCAGTTCCATGACCACCTGTTAAGTTTTCAGGCATTTTTAGTTGACAATACAATCACACCTTTAAAAAGTCCTGAGATACTTCCATGAAAATGTTACAGCTACATAATGTAATTTAAAAGACTGTACACTTACCATGAGGGACTTTATTGTCTCTATTGGTGAATATTGAGGGTGATGATATAGCACTGTTAACATCTGCGATAAATGGACAAAATACATTTTAATTTCAGAACATGGGTTGCCTCTTAAAATATTAAAGCAGCAGCTGTGTGTGTATATATATATATATATATACCTGATATAACCTGCTTTAGCTCAGTAACTCTAAAATAGCATCATTTTTTAACAACAATGGGTTAATGAGTTGAAGTTATACTGCTACAAGAAAACTTGTTTCGGACTTCAATGAGTGATACGTAACAATTACAACAATTAATATATTTTAATTATTACATATTTTTGCATAATGCAGCAACACTAAACTACCACAAAGCAATGTAAATGTCTTAAATAAGTAGAAATTAAACGCATTTTAAAAATGCATTAACTCTAAAGAAAGCATGCAATAATACTCACAAAGCAAAACAGGAGTTGGGGCCTTTAGTTGCTCTCCTGGCTGTAAAGCTCGTGCAGTAGACAAGATTGCAGTCGAGTCGGTTGCAGTTGTGAGGTCATCGCAACTATCTGCAGACGATTCATTTCTAAGAGGTGTGCCCATTATTACACGACTATTTGATGTAAATTAAACCGTGTATGCGATAAGAAAAATATCCGCAAAACGTGAACCTATACTGGCACTAGCAAACACGCTGAACCTGGCAATACTTTACTAACCAGGTTGCTTCACAACTTTCCTGCGCATAAATGTATAAAACTCCCCAAATTTGAGCTAACATCGGTATATTTGGAAGATTTTTGCACAAAAAAAGTGTTAAAGCAATGTAATCTGGCCGACGGTTTGCAAAGCTTTAGGACCATGTGTAATGGCTGCGCTCCTCACATTGCAACTGCGCAACTGTGCTGCGCATATGTATCTTGCTATTGGTTGCTCATCGCTTACGTCACACGCAGTATGTGCACCCTCGCAGACGTATATTGCATTTTATAATCCCATGTAAAATATATTTGCAACGTTTAACTGTTGTGCTTTCCATGTCTTTTGTAAAAATAATAACTATAACACGTATTTTGTAAATAAAACGTCATCATTACAAAAAGTAACACCTGTTACTTGTTGCATGTTCAGATTGAAGGGATAGTTCACCACAAATAAAAACTCTGTCATCATTTAATTTAATCAACCTCATGTCATTGAAAAACTGTAAATGACCTTTTTTAAATGAACATTAAAGAAGATATTTTGAGAAATGTCTCAGTGGTTTTGCATCAACTGGGGGCCATTGTTCTCCAAAATATCGTGTTGTTGTTCTCCACTATTTTGTGTTTGGCTGCTAGAGATGCAAAAAAACTATGATGAGCAGAAGAACCAGTATGTCACAGACATACGTTTCTTTATGTTAGTCCTGTAGTTAAATTTGGTTACATTTGAAAAAAAGACAATAACATTTGTTTTTCTTACTATCATATGTAATAATGCCATTTTATGGCTTCATTTGGTGCACTGTATACCAATTTAGTGATTTATACGTCTGTACGTAGCTTTAAACTTACCTTACATTAGCCAAACACAGTAATTGACTGTACCACCACCAGATGGCGCTTTGGGCCATTGCGTCACATGAGTGAGAGAAAGTACAGCCCACAATGCCAGTAATGTTACTGACGACAGAAATTGTTGTGCATGAGATTGCCTTTTCTGATATACTATTTAATAC
Source organism: Triplophysa rosa (assembly GCF_024868665.1). Taxonomy (NCBI): domain Eukaryota; kingdom Metazoa; phylum Chordata; class Actinopteri; order Cypriniformes; family Nemacheilidae; genus Triplophysa; species Triplophysa rosa. The sequence continues at coordinate 15,337,069 of NC_079907.1, read as the reverse complement.
ACAATTCAATTATCATCACCCACTGAAAGCTTTTAGTGTTTTCCTACATGAAGTAAAAATTCATGTAGATCAAATACGTGTTTATTTATTGGGTACATAAACTATCACTTTCAAGGAATGTACATTAAAGGTGTCATCATATTTATGTGTAGTTCTATCTGATAAGCATGGTAAAGCATTGAATATCAGTGACAGTCTCATTCATTCAATCCTTGTTCTGTGCAATATATTGTCTTCCTCCTGTTTAATGCATGAGTCACCATAGAGACAGACCACAAAGTTCTATCCTTCATGCTGTCTGTGCATGGTGTAGAAGGAGCTCTCTGCAGTGAAAAAACAACGTTTTTGCAAATGTAGAACTTATATTTCTGTCTCCATGACTACAATGACATACTGTAGTTGGTGCTGCCTTTGGCTATGATACAATAACCCTCATACGAATATTGCTTTATACCCTTCTGCATTTACCAAAATAAACTATTAAGTCTGAATTGTTATGTTTGTTCTCAAACTGGTTATTTTGTATTTCAGTTTCTCCTCTGAAAGCAATTGATTCTGTCATTGGATAAATTAGATATACCAAACTTACTGTTAAATGCAAAAAGAAGCATTGATGTGCTTTAAAGATAATGTGAGTAGGCACATTGTGTTATAAATAGTATGGTAGTTACCACAGAGATATCTGTATGTTGCTATTATTAATGACATCGGTAAACTTGTTCAAAATTTCTGAAGATCTCAACCATTGAAATTATATTAATTAACATTACAATTAAAGAATGTACTGTTGAAGAATGTCTGTGACATATTTACTAATTCTAGTGAATACTCTTAACAAGTCATCATATACTATAGTTCTACTCAGTTTTTCGACTGTGAAAGCACTAGGCTATATGAATAAATAAACATATAATATTACAACCTTTTCCTTCTTTCTCCTCTTTCTTTCTAAATGATTGGGTTGATATTTACAATACACAGATACTTTTATTTTATCAGTACAGTGCTGTTTTCCATCAGCCCTTTCTGATTATCAGTTTAATGCAGTTTATTTATTTATTTTTGTTAGACTCCACACACTTTCACAGACAGAAAATATTTGTTTTTATAGCACTGTTTTAAATAATTTTGTTGTATTCTTTTAAGGTGCTTTGGATAAAGGCCTCAGCCAAATAATAAAAGTTTAAAATAAAAAAATGTTATGCTTGAATTGTATTGTGATTGAAATTATATAGTTTTAGAATCCCATTCAAGTAGTTTTAGTACATGTTACAGTTCTTGCTGTTTAATGGTCAGATTATGATGACGATTATGAACATGCAAGCAGGTATTACAATTGCTCCACATCATTTTCAGTTGATTCTTAATGTTGAAGACAGAGAGTCTTGATCACCATTTAGTATCATAGCTCCATACAATTCAGTTTTCCATACAATTCCATTATTCCATACATAGAACGTATAACGAATGGTGACTCAGGTTGTCAGTCTAAAATTCCACATCCTTTAGTTTACCACAGAAGAAAGTCATAGGTTTAGAACAAGATAAAGGTGCATATGATGGCCAGGGTGGATTTTAAGCTTCCATGGTGTAGTTAGTTAGAAGAGTTTTATTTTATGAAATACATTTTTGTTTGGTATATAAAGGAATACTTGTGCTAATAGGGCTCTGATGGATCGCTGAAAAGAAATAACTTGTAGAAATTACTTAATAAAATCCTCGTAACAATTTGCACACATTTTTTTAAGTAAAATTTGCTGTTATAATTCAAGTACAATTTAGTCAACTCAACACATAATAAATAAGTAAACTTAAACTTAATTTGACCAATTTAAATGGGTTTAACATAATACAATTGAGTTGGATTTACTTACTGTAATAATTTGTTCAATTAAAATGATTCAAACTAAATAATTATAATCTTAACAACCAAAATTAGTAGATTTTATTCCCAAGATTTTTATGTTATTTTAACTAAATTTTTTTGTTAAAAACAGGAACATAATTATATTAAGTGTATTTCAATTATTTCTTTTCATAAAATCTACTAAGGCATATAATATTTTTTTTCAGTGTTGAGAAACATTGAGTTTTGGCATGAAACCTTTCGTGGGCTTCCTCTAGATTCTGTCTAATGTATTATATTCTGAAATGAGTTCAAGTTTCACTTCATACAATATAGATAAAATACACGAGAGAGTATCGACTTTGCTCTTTTCCTTCACGTCAATCCATATGCTCTTCATTCCTTGAGAGTGCACGCCCACGGGCTCCCGGCTAATGAGCCATCAGTAGCATCCGAGTCTCTGGGTCGTGACTAGTGTGAGGGGAATCCGACGCAAAGGCTTCTACACTCCCCATCCAATTTACCCCAGTCTGTGTGTATTCAAGTCCACTGTTATGGACAGACTCTGTAAAGACGCGAGCGAATATAAATAAAAAAATATTGTGCATCTAATGCAATGGTGACTACAAGGAACTGATCAGTTGGCACAAGTGGCACCAGACCGGGTGACAGGTGGAGCTGTCCCTTGTAGGCAGGGCTCTCGTGGTTTATCTCAGTGCACCAAGCCTGGCATTACATCTCCCTGAGTGCCATGAGTCACCATTCTGAGGTCAGGTAGACATATGGCATCTTCTCGCTGCTGTAATAGTCCTTAGGTACATCTGATATATTGCATCAATTTCCTATGCATCACTAATGTCGTAGACATAGAGAAAGTCAGGAAAATACATACAAGTGAGTTTCTACATATCCGAGTGTCAGTTTTAGTATGTTTACCTAATTTTCCCAAGGCTCCACATTGTCCTTCACCTCACGCATCCCATGTTGAGTCACCTACAAGATTCAAGGTAATTACTTAAGGTTATTAGATTAAACCCCACATGCTGCACTTTGTTTCCCCTGGTATTGAACTGATGCCCACATAAGTAGAAAGGAAAAAGACGCAGTTGCTGATGTAAAGTGTACACATGACCAGCTGCTGCATTTCTGTGTTTTTACAGAAAACACTTCATCATGTTCTCAAATGTTCTTTTTGGCACTCTCTGTAATTTCTCTAATTGTGCCAAGCTGTTAGAAAATCAGATCACCTTCTTCCTAATCTGTGCTTGTTATGTCAAGATCCTCGGTTTGGTACTTGTATAGTGGTAAAAATAGAAACAGGCATACAATCAGAATCACATGGGCTGCAGATGTGCAGCATCTCTTTTCATTTCATCAAATCGCTACTCGCAGATAAATAGCTCTCATTTTATAGCTTGGATATATTGTGTTCAATTTGGCAATGTGTGAGACATTCCTGTGTCCTCAATGGGATAGTTCACCCCAAAATGAAAATTTTGTCATAATTTACTCACCCTCTTTTCATTTCAAACCTGTATGGCTTTCTTTTTTTTGCAAAACACGAAAAAAGATTTTTTGATTTTGAAGAATGCTGATAACTGAACAATGGCGGTACCCATTGACTTGGGTTTGTGTCCAATAGAAGTGAATGGGTACCGCTGTTGTTTGGTCACCAACATTCTTCAAAATATCTTGTGTTCTGCCGAAGATAGTAGGTCATACAGGTTTGAAATGATGTGAGGGTGAGTAAATGATGACAGAATTGTCATTTTTTGGGTGAACTATCACTTTAACACGATGAGGTGAGGATGTGGAGTGTGCATTTTACTATTATCATTATAGTTTTTTTTATTTATTTACTTTTTAATTTTATTATTGATTTTTAATATATTGATTGATATTAACTTCATTATTATGATTTTTAGATCATTTGTAACCTAAAAAATTGATTTATTTTATGCACAATGACAGAAGTAGAAGGTCAGGTTATTTTTTCAGACTTGTTCCTCTTATTTCTGTAGCTAAATTTGTGGAGCATTTTATTATCGATCTCCTGAGAACGCACATAGTGATAAAATGTATACAGCACATTGAATGCTTTGGATAAAAGCATCTGCTTAATATAGTCCAATTAAATTACATTAGCAAAAGAAAAACACTTTTTGTGCTTATATACAAAAAAACTGAAACTTAAATGTGTGAGAAACGAGAGATGGGCATGAATGTAGGCGGTATATGCTGTGGATATCAGCATCATTAATCACACTTGTGTTAAGAGCTCTCTGAACAATCTATGATGTCACAGGACAAAGGCAGCCAATCAGATGCCTGGTACCAACCCCTCCTTTCACATTGGCTTCTCCCTGGCTCTCAGCTTTGTATACTCCCGTCATCTCTGCTAGCAAAACAGACAATGTGCCACCGTTTTAAGCAGGGCAGACACACCAATGTAACGGAGCAAGGAACGCATCACAGCCTGACAGAGGAAGTGAGTACATTTTCTTTCATCCCAGCATGCCGCACTCTTATTGCATGACTCGTCCTCTCCTCATCCAGCTCTATAAATAGATCACTGCCAGGAATATCCCATCCTGACAGAGTCGGCAGAGGAAGGAACAGCATCAGAAGTGGCCTTCAGGAGGTCAGTGGCTCCATCATCTCGCTCTCCCCTGGCTTGCAGCTCAGAGATGGGCTGCTCAGCTGGCCGATTGCCCTGCCAGCCTCCGGCCTTGGTACTGCTGCCCACGCTGGACCATGACTGCAGCCAGACCCTGGATGGCTCAGCACCAATGCCTGTACCCAAAGCTCCAGAAGATCTCTCCGCTCTAGAGCGGCTGGCCCAGGCCACCGGTGGCACTGAGAAATCATGGTACCGCTGCGTGTTTCCTTTCGGGGTCATTTCTCTGGTGATCGGCATGGCAGGGACCGGCGTCACTTTCACTTTTAACACGCTACACCAAACCAAAGTGGTGTCTCTGGTGCTGCTGGTGGTGGGGTTTGTCATGCTGTTTATAGCGGCCGTATGCTGGAAGGTGCACAGGTCCAGGAGAAGAGAAAAGAAGGAGGGGGGGATCTTCACTTCGGAGCAGTGCACTTTGTGAGACACACGTTCATTCATCCCAGACTCGTGAAGCACAAAGGAAGAACAGTGTTTTTTTATGATGCTCTTGTGTTTTGTAGTTAGACGGTGAGTCCTTAACTGTCTGTAACATCACCCATCATTTCAATGATGGCCTGCGGAAAGACTTAGTGTAAATGAGAATGCTCCCGTTTATACTTCTGTATTTTGTTGAGAAGCATGTGACTAAAACGCAGAAGTGTGTTACAAGATTTTTAAGACTTTAAGATTATGCGTGTAATTGTAATCCTGACCTGGAGAGAAACTGTTGGATGACAAACAGAAGTCAAGATTTTATGCTCCCTGACAATGCTGCACATTTCAGAAGATTATGCGTTCTCTGGCGGCCCCACACTCTTCCTCACCCTTAAAGGGATAGTTCACCCAAAAATGAAAATTTGCTCATCCTAATGTTGTCCAAAACCTCTTCAGAACACATTGACTTCCCTTGTAAGAACCCAAAACCAATAGGCCTAAGACATTTCTCAAAATATTTTTGTGTTCCCCAGTAGAAAAAGTCATACAGGTTTTGAATAACATGATGACAGAAGTTTTTGGGTGAACTATTTTTTAACCTTTTTATGGGGAGATTAAATATCTGGGAAATCCTTCAAGTCAAAGGGACTTGCAGAATGAGTAACTGTAACAGGGTCTTCAATACTGGGAAACAAAGATCTTGCTTACAGGATGCACAGCAAATGATACAAATCTCTGGTCAAGGAAGGTTTACATGTGATATATAAACAATGATGAAGACCAACAGCTTCTTATTTATGTCTGTTTAGCAGGGGTGTGGATGAGAATGTCATGATTTATTTATAATTTGTGCATTTTTTTTTTTTTTTTGCCGTGTATTAGAGAGAGTCTATTTTCATTAAAAGCACATATAAGCTAATGATTTGCATGATAACAACAAAATATTTTTTGGAAATTTAGGTACGGTTAGTGTATGCACAGCATGTGTACTCTTGTGCACGATTACAAGTATTTGCGAGGCATCAAACTGTTTGTTTTTGTCAAATTTCAGACTGTTATTTTCCTGTTACATTGTGCTTTGAATGGTTGTGTCAAGTGACTTCGGCAAAGATAATACTGATAGTTAGATACTAGGGACTGTGTATACTCACATGAAAACAAACTCGCTTACATTTATTTCTGTAAAGCTTTTGAGTGTGTGCGTGTGTGTGTGTGTGTGTGTGTGTGCGTGCGTGCGTGCGTGCGTGCGTGCGTGTGTGTGCGCGTGTTTATGGATGTGAGCATTCAGGTAATAGTTCACCTGCACACTGTAGCTGACACTCGCAGACATAGTAGAACAGTACAAAAGCATCAGAGCACATCTGATGATATTACAGCAGTAAATCAGACGCTGCTGTGCAACTGAATGTGCCGTAGTTTACGCAAAAAAAGCTAAACAAGAATCTGAATTGCTGACATAAATTGTGAAATATATGTAGACAATGCAGCATATGTGAAAATAATCTGTGTTTGGATTATGTTGGTTCTGTTTACTCTGATTTTGTATTTCAGCTTCGGTGTGTTTTACAAAAAAAAAGATTTTGTTTTGTATTTGTTTGTATTTATATGGTATATATGGTATTTATTTTGTATTATGCATATAGTTTGTATATGTTATATATTTTGTTATATATGCATAGTATTTTCTCTGTGAGAAGAATTTCCAGCTGTTTGTAGCACTTAATGTGTTATTTGAGTGCCTGTCTTTTAAAAGTAGATCTTTTTGTATTATCCACCACTGGGTTTGTAAAAAAAGAAAACAGTTTCCTTTTAAAAAAGCCCTATTTTTTCAGTCTAAAAGATGTGTTTTATGTGCACAGTGACAGACACACCTAAAATCATGTAAATTAAATTACTACAGCCTTTTAAAGAGTGGAGAATTCTGCATTATAGCACTCAGTGAGGTTGATGACAATGTCTGATATTTTCCCATATATAGTCAGGAGGGAATAGAGCGAGAGACAGAGATACAGAGAAAAAATAGGTGGTGATGCAGAGTAGAGATTGGGAAGGAGGAGGGAACCTCCAGAAGGATTCATTAAGAAAAAAAAACGTCAGGAAGCAGCAGTTACGTGCTCAGAATAATAATGAACAGAGATAGCTGTGGCATATCACAGCTACGTCATAAAATTCAGCCTCAGTGGTGCTATGGCACAAGCTACAGCTATGAATCATTGCATTACTTGCATTTTGAAAAGCTGCAAATCCTCTTTTGCCAAGATTTAATATATCGCTGTGCAGAAATTCTCTAAAGTCTTGTCAACCATATAATGGATTCACAGGTGGTATAATGTAAACATAAAAGTAAATTACTAAATTAATATAGCATGAAAATTCACCCACTCTTCAGATATTTAGATATACAGATCTACCTCATTCACATGCAGATTAGACCTTCAATATCTATGAAATGCTGTTGCATGTACTGTTTGCAAGATTTTTTTTTTTAATATATACTTTTCCTAGACTTCGCATTTGCTCAAATGTCTATTCACTTAGATGAAAGCAAAATTGCAATCAAATGAAAGTGACAAGATTTTAGAAGCCTGTTTTAAATTTTACTGCATTATTTAGCAATATGTTGCAGCCTTTTATTTTATGAGCTGTCACACATTTGAGGCCCAGGTACGTGCATATTGTTTGTGTGCATCTTATTGTCAATATATGTTTTTACATTTTTAATTTTGGACTACCAAAATAACAGAAACTATTAAAATATAGCTGCAAGCAGCGATACAGGGCCAAGCCCCCGAAGGCGCCGCACAGCAACGAGAGAAAGAAAAAGGCAGAAAAAGAACATGCGTGAAAAACGGACAAGTCGAGAACAAAGTCAAAGTGCACAATTTACGCACAAATACGAAACACGCCCATAGCCGGATTGGAACCACTGACTCCAAAGACTCCATGCTAGTGACTTAGCAAGTCTCGCCACAGAGCCAACATCCCAAAACTGGGCTGCTGAGCAAAGCTGATAGAGGTGTAAGTAGCTATACAGTATGTAACAATAACCAAAGTTGCAGCTATGACAGCGCACAGTCACAAGAACAATATGTACGTGAAAAACAGATATGTTTAAAAAACAGCAGAGAATGACATCACAATGTACACACAAACAACACACGTTCCTCTCGGGATTCAAACCTGTGAACTTGCGGTCTCAAGGTGTGAATTTTATTAGGTTGAGCCACTTAGTTCACGTAGTGCACCCTGCCTGCAACAACTTTCAGAGCTTCAAGCATCGATATAGGCAAATCCTGGAAGGTGCTGAAATGACACAGTAGAGCATAAGTAACAGAAATACAGTGTACAGGAGAAAAAGATGTCAGAAGTGACAATGAAAGCAATATCATATTGTATAGAAATGCTCAACACGGTATTAAAAACCTCTTGGACCTTTCTGAGAGGATTTCAAATATTTACATTTATACATTTGTAGGGTTGGGAATCGAAAATAAATTCCAATTTGGAATCGGAATCGAAAGGCTAGGAATCGGATCGGAATCGAAAGGAATAGGAATCGGATACTTGAGATTAAAATTTGAATTCCTCTTATCAATTCCTGTGTGCATATTTTCAGAAAAGTACATGCGTTGCATGATCTGCTGATATCTCAATAAAAGCCCTTATGAAAATTATCAATATATTTTACTATAGTAAGCATAGTTTAGCTAGAATTTGCATTAAAGCACAGGAATCACAAATTAACCATAGTTGCATTATAGTAACTGCAGTTTAACCATGATGTAGTTCAACTATGATAATACAAATTGTAATAAATCAGAAAAGGTGTGTTTCTATGTGTAAATATACACAAAACGGTGCTCATAAATATATAAATATATTTTGCAAACAAGTCAATAAGCAGGCTAAATGACCATACAGGTTGATATCTAAATGTTTTACTTCAACTGTGGAATCGAAACTGGGAATCGATAAGAATCGAAATCGATAAGAAGAATCGGAATCGGAATCGATAAAATTGAAACGATTCCCAACCCTATACATTTGGCAGACGCTGTTATTCAAGCTATACATTTTCATCACTATGTGTGTTTCCTAAACATCAAATCCAAAACCTTTGCGCTGCTAACACAACAATCTACCAACTGGAATATTCTTAACATTTTATTTAAATTAATATTTATACCAGAGTCAAAGCTCACACTCACTTCAGAAAGGTTAAGCTAAATATAACTGTAGAATAAGTGAGGGAGAAATTGAGAGAAAAAGATACTGTAAATCCAGACACAGGCATACTTTCAGCAGGCTTCAGCATCTCACATCAAACTACATCCAAGCTTCATAGAAGCAGATGACAGTCTAAAGGATTAATTAGGCAGTCATTTTGCAAACCAATGGGAGCGTGTCTACACTTGCTGTTCTCCATGGCCTCTGACTCACTTTTTCTAGCATCTCAGCTAATTAGCGAACATTGATTATGGTTAACCGCACAGCGAGGGCGGCAAGAGCCAAGCCAACATCATTGCCATTTCACTCAATGTGCCATGAAGATGATTACGCAATATCTTCAGACCCAGTCCAACTTGTCCAAGTTTGAAAACCAGTGTCAAAACAGACTTCTGGAGACATGCATTAGGATCTGTTTAGGGATAATTCTGCAATGCTTCAAAAATGATTGTTTTCTCTAGCTGTGGGTTACTGAAATTGATCTTTAATCGTAATTTAAGATGTTTTGACTTTAGTCATCCAACTATTGTTCTAAGAATTATATTTTTGTAATATCTTTCGAGCTGACACAGTAAAACCAAAGTAAATTTCCCCTAAACAACAATGAGATTAAACGAAGAGCAAATAGAAACTTTTTTATGTCTCTGGCATCTCAGATATTTATCTGGGATAAATATAAATTTTAGGAAAAACTTGATTCTTCCAGTATGACATTTCTTCTTCTGCAGAACATAAAAGAAGATATTTTGAAGAAAATGTGCAACCAAAGAACATCGGACCCCATTGACTTCCATGTGTCCTTGTTTGAAAGTAAACCACACCTGAGCAAACCTGAGACATTTCACAGAATATCTTCTTTTGTGTTCCACAGAAGAAAGAAAGTCATACAGGTTTGGAATGATAAAAGACTGAACAAATGTTGATACATTTTTATTTTGGTGTGCATTATCCCTTTAAATGACACACAAATGAGAACCCTGTCGAATCTTGTGAGCTATATGACAGAGCAACTTCTGAGCAATAACATTTTTCTCGGGGATTTCACCAATGTCTCACTGAACTATTGCGTTAAATGGGTCATTTTGCTGCTGTAATCTAAATGCGCTCTTTATGTGTTAAAAGTGCTTAGCAACACAAGAGCTGTGGGTTAACTTTCAAGTCCAACGAGTGCCTCCTCATTCTTTAGTTAAAGCCTTTTTGCAAAGCCTTACATTGTGACACAAAACATCTGAATGGTGCCACACAAAAGGTTAAAGTCAGTTCATTGGTTTTTTTCTGTTAAAAGATAAATAAACCTTGCTTGTTACTAACACTGGGATGGAAGAAAATGTAGAGAAGCACGTGCCAAACACAGCCACAAACAGCTTTAAATACTTAGTGAATATAAATGCTATTTTCTGTTTTTATTAAAAGCAGAGCACACATGCTCTCTATGACTTCAGATCATTTTAACTTGGAATATTTTAAGGATCACCAATCTTTGGATTTAACAGGAAACCTTTAACCTGGAAATTAGTGTTTCTATTCATTTTAGTTATAGCCATTCAGAGTTAACTGGCATACAGGTATCAAAGATGCACAGCAAAAACAGCCTTTTTAATTCTAGTGGTCAATAGAGAGTGGAGGGTCATGAATAGATCAAGTGGATGTCAGGGAAAAGAAAAAATCATAAACAAAGTGTAGAATATATTCTTACAGTATAAATACATGTTCATTTATATATTTAAAGGGATAGTTCACCCAAAACTGAAAACACTCACAGTGACAAAGGGTCATGATCATATTCAATTTCAAAAGGTCGCTCGCAGTGTGAATAGGACACTACTTTCTCCAACTATACAGATGCCGAAGGTAGCCATTTCCCAATATGAAATGAGAATAATGGCACAAGTGTAACTAGTGAAAAACGAACAGGAATGCAACTATGAGAAACTGTTACTTGAAAAAAGTATTGTGGTTCGCCAGCCAATCAGTGTGCACGTCAGCATGACTCGAACCAAAAAATGAAAAATTGTCCGGTTAACACATTAGTAGTATCAATCTCATAGAGATTATGGCACAGCCCTCTATTAGATCTCTGACACACACCCACCTCCACCTCTTAAGATCTGTTTATGAAGTATTGTGCCAATATTGCAGCATCATTACTTGCTCTGTGTGTGTGTGCGTGTGTGTGCGTGTGTGTGTGTGTGTGTGCGTGCGTGCGTGCGTGCGTGCGTGCGTGCGTGCGTGTGTGTGTGTGTGTGCGTGCGTGTGTGCGTGTGCCTGTGCGTGTGCGTGCCTGTGCGTGTGCGTGTGCGCGTGTGCGTGCCTGTGCGTGTGTGTGTGTGTGTTTCTATATCCCGGTGGGGACCTAAACCTGAATGCACACCAACACATGAGGACTCGTGTCACCGTGGGGACCAAAATTGAGGTCCCCATGGGCAAAAAAGCTTATAAATTGTACAGAACAATATTTTAAAAAAATCTAAAAATGCTAAAAGTTTTCTACGATCTTTAGGTTTAGGGGTTGGGTTAGGGATAGGGGATAAAATATACAGTTTGTACAGTATAAAAAACATTATGCCTATGGACTGTCCGCACGGAGATAGTAAACCAGACATGGATGTTACTGATTCTCCTTGAATGGTCTTTATGCAGTGCTTCAATTATTCTATTAACAACAGGAATATATTGAGCTTCAAGCATTTGCAAGGTCATTTTAGTCAGCAAATGCTTAACTATATATCACATCCAAAACATTTCTTAAACCCCAAAATAAAGCACTGACAAATAGTGAAACACTTAATTAGCACCATCATATCACATTGGCTGTACAAATTATACAATGTAAGGGAAATCATTGCAACAACATACGACTTAAGAAAATACGACTTAAAAAACTGGATGATTTAGTAACTTGGATACAATGCTGGTTTCTGTTACTGTGTGTCTGGATTTTTTCTCAGATGCATGCAGTCTTAAAATAGAACATATGAAACATACATATACAGCACTGAAACGGTCAATGGACATTCTCCCACAGAGTTAGGTAAGCATACAGTATGTTTAAGGTCAAAATACACCCAGATACAAATTTTTTATGGAATATGTAGTTCCTGGTCACATCTACTTTAAGTGCAAGGCAGCAGGTGGCCTTCTCGAAATGACCTTGCGATCAAAGACATAATCCTGTGTGAGCTTTCAGAAAGTGAATCAGACAGTTCAATAAACCAGCAGTACCAGTTCTTCATCAGCTGGTAGAACGCACACGCACACACACACACACACGCACACGCGCACGCACACGCACACACACACACGAACACACACACACACACACACACACTAGGCTAAATAGGGACATATTTAATATCTTACATATCACTATACTATAAGTATTACCCCTCAATTGATGATATTGATAGAGAGTATATTTATTTACAACTGATTAAGCTTTACACTTTGATTGATATTGAAATGCAAGACCAATGTTATGTGCCTTACCATATTTATCTATCATTAATTTTCAAAGGAGGGAGAAATCATTGAAAAAGCCTGTGAGAAGAAAGCTGTGTTTGTCCGGACTGCCAGAGTCTTCAGAAATGCAGCCCATCCTCTGTGCTGAACTTTCTCACCTCTGTCCCCAATCTTTGTCCTCTCTGCACATGATACGACACCTCACTAAAGGTCACAAACACTGTGGACCATTCATCTGAGTGTTGCATACTAATATGATATGTACACGCTTTACCTCCTGAGTTCATCTTCAAAGGTTCTGACTATCATATTAGAAAAACCTGATTGATGCATTAGGGATTCTGAAACAAACACTTGACAATTTATTAAAAGCAAGCATTTTATCATGTCTTGTTAGATATTGTTGTAACATTCAGATGTCTGACAAACTCAAGTGTCTCTCTGAATGTTTGAGGTTTGTTGGTAATCCTGCGCTGTGAGGCATACAGCATATATGATTTCAACTAACATTATTTTACTACTCTACACTACATTATATTAGTGCACATGACTTATTGAGTAAATAAATGTTTGAAAACATCAATAGATATATAAACTTTGACAACAACACAGTTTAATGCACAGATAACTGAATGGAAGTACCCTATATGCTGTTGATATGTCAATCGCTGAGCCAGTGGGAATATTCAGGAAAATTCAGTTCATTAATACATTCACTGGCTTTGCATTTTAAGACTTAATCCCCATAATTAATTTAGGAGGGATCATAATGTAACAGTTCAAAAACCTTTGGGAAGCACTGAGAATGTCACTAAAGGGTTGAACTTCAGTTTAATTTATTTATATAGCACTTTCACAATGCATGTTTTCCAAAACAGCTTTATGAAATATGAAGTGCCTACAAAGCCCAAGCAAGCAAGCCAAAGGCACAATGGCAAGTATTGTAAAGTATTTAACACTGAGGCCAAACCTTTAACTATAAGCTAATAACGCTAATCTTGAATCATATAAGTAATTTATTTAGGCTTTATTTAGGATTTGAATACAAAATAATCTGACATTTTGGAAACTAGTTTTAAGGACTTTATTGGTTTCCTGTAATTAAACTTCAGATTAAGGAAAATTGCTTTTGTGAGTCACCATGAACCCAATTGCTGAGGTAATTACCAGCCACAACAGAAACACCCTGAGCTATGGAGCTCATATCAAACTTGTTAGTGGAAGCCTGAGCTCACATAACCAGATAATGCTTAAGCCTGTTCATGTGTCATATGGGATATTAAAATACATCACATTCCATTAAAAACATTTACATAGGACATCAATGTCAGACATTGCACCAGCTAGCAATATGGAAAACTCACTGCTCAGATGTGAATTGATAGCTATGTAGCTAATAGGCTCTCCTGTTTTTGCCAAGTGGTTGATGTCCTTAGGGCAACATCATGTTGACCCTGGGACAACATTTAAATCAACCAATGAGATTTCAAAAATAAATTTACAGTTTATTTTAAGTTTAATCTTCCAACCAGGATTAGGTGCTTCTAGACCAATGTTTTCACTTATCATTTCCCTCTGATTTTAGGGGTAAGTTATGGTTAGGGTTGGGGTTTGGTGTGGGTTTAGGTTTTATTTATAAAAATCCTTGTCCTTAGAAAATATGTTGCCTTGAGGACATCAACCACTTGGCAAAATCAGGCCGAGCGTAGGTAATATATAGGTAAATAAAATAAACCGATAACCGGTAGGGGGGCTTGCCCCCATATTTTTCATGGGCCCCTCCAAAAATACCCAGCTGACAATTAAAATAAATAAAATGAAATACTTTATATTTTATTTGTATTATCTATAATGATCTGTCAATTTAATCACAGAAAAAATGTAAAAATTATGCATTTAATGAACTATGTTTATATATCTGCCAAAGCAGAATATACAGCATGATTGTCCCCACAGCCATGCCAGTACGGGCCTCGGTATAATTGGAAAATATGAAGACACAAAAACATTTTTGAGTTTTACTGTGTGCTGCAGTGGACTGTAAAATGAATAAATGAATGTCAAAAAAAAGCATAAACTAAAGAATAGCAGAGGAAATGGAAGGGTATGATAGATATAGAGAGATAATAAGAATAGAAATAAATTAGCGCCCCTCATTTTACAGCAAATGTTTCTGTATTATGGTTCATTCATCTCAACATTTTAATCCTGAAGATCTTTACAGTAAGCCTCCCAATTCCAAATGTGTCCAACATCGGTTCCTGTTGTAGGGTATGGTCGGATCAAAGTTTACCATCTGTGATCGTAAAACACAGTAACCTCTCAGCAGGACTACGACCAGGCACCAACAGTCTGGCCAACTGTCCTATTCTCAACACCTTCATCACTGACCAGGACAGATTCGTATACTCTCCCCTGGACTTCAAATGAGGTTCTTGAGGGAGGACAGGACTGTTCACCAAAGTGAAAAAAGCCATGTGGCCCCCAGGGACTGAGAGCCTCAAATTCTTCCAAAAGAATGTCTCTTTCTCTTTCCTTAGCCACAAAAGACTGGTTTAAAGTGTATACACATGAATCTCCACATTGTATGCTTGTCTCTATGTTATTCTCCTTCACCTAAAACCTCAAAGGCATATGTGCTTAGTGGTATTCTGTATATATTTACATTCTTGTCCAAACTACAGGTCAATGTAATTGTAACCCTTTCATGTTTCATATCTACGTGTTTCCCTTTTCATTTCTTAGAATATGGTGTAGAGCACAGTAATGTATTTTATACCATACTCATTTTATTCTATTCTAAGTCTATTCCTGCTCCAAACTCCCAGGCGAACATAAATGCAAATGAGTTAGTGTGCCGGACAAAGAAACATGTTTTCGCGCCCAAAACTATCTCATCACATTGGATCGCCCACCTTGGAGGGGCATGACGCCCTCTGTGTTAAAACATCTGAACACGCAGGAAAGCTTGCTCTTTTGTGTATGTTCGTTCGCTTGTGTGTGTTTGCGCTTGTGCGCGTTCGCTCGCTCGTATTCTTTCAACCTCTCGAGACCTGTCTCTCCTCGGAGACAGCTTCTTCCGGCAGTTTGTTTCAGCTAAATCCGACGGACTCACGGCTTGCTCCGAACACATCAGGACCCTTTGATACGCGCGCCAGCACGTGTCCAGAGAAACAAAGAAGCCAATGCAAGTATCTGAACTATTGCTAACTAGGTGCGTATAAGCTTTGCCCCTTTTAAATAAGGAGATTGTCCTCGATGGTTCGTGCAGATGTGAATAGCTGATTTAATACTGCCATTTTCTTTGCTTTATCTATTTCTTTCATTCTCTACTGTTTTACGTTTTTATGTTTGTTTGTTAATGTTTAGTTTTTGTTAGCTAGTTGATTTTATTTCCCCCGTAGTGTAGATAAATAAACGTTTTGTATCCACGCTCGAATCGTTTCTGTATTTACTTATGACATATCAACGTCACTTAAACTGCTTGATTTCGTTAAGATTTCTGAAGTGGTACTGTACTACAGTAAGAATATTGTTTTTCCAAGGCCATGAAAGTAATATTTCTTAGAGTTAATATACGATCTGCTGATCTCTCGCTGGACGAGTACATTGTCTGTCGCATTTAATTCTGCTGCATCAGGTAAAGTGTATAAAATAGGTAATGGTTAATCACCAATAATTATACGTATGTTACTGTGGTTAAACTCATAGTTTCTCCGAAATACACTACACTGTTCACAAGCATCGCAGGGTGCACCTGTGTCATTTCTCCAGATATGACAGCTATATCCTTCTACCAGATTGTAAACACACTCCCTCACTATACAGTCCAGTTTTTGGTCCCTTTAATCCTGCTGCACTTCGTTACTCAGCCTCTCTATAAAACTACAACAGTCGATCTAAAAGCCATATTGAGCCACCTACCACCCACACGTGAGCGTTTTTTATAGCTAGCTGTATCACATGGCTGGCTGGCTGCGGGGGTGGAGGGTGGATGCAGTGTGTGGGTATTTTGGGAAAACGTGCAGGAAAAGAAAGAGAGAGGCACATGTGGTGGCACTGATGACGTTAATATGACAACTATCCATTCTTAATTCATTTATTACGATTAATCAGTTATGCATAATCATAATAATTAATCATAATCGATTAATCATAGTAATGCATCATGAAATCTGAACTTTGGTATAAATCATCATTTTTTGCCTGCAGATGACACACCACACAGGTAAGCTTCAGACTGTTTTTAATCATATATTTTATGGTTATTGAATTATTCATTTTATTTTATGGTTATTTCGTGGTTAGATAATTTATAAAATAAATAAAATAAAACGTGTATATATACATTTATGTATCAGGTGAAATGTATCAATCATTATGTACTTCTACTGGTTCAGAAACTCCAATAAACTATTTTTCTCAAACATTTTCATGCACATTATCTTAATGTTTCCTAAGCAGAATGTGGTACAACATGTATTGAGGTTTATTTATTAACATTTCAGAGTTATGAGCTTGTAATGGAGGTTTTAGTTGGCACTAGTTCCAGATAATTCGAACCCAGACGGTCGGTCAGAACTGTGTGTGTGACATCTATCTGAAGTAATAACTCTCCAGACGCCAGAATTCCTTTAAATGAGTTTACTGATGTTTGTTGCTTTACACTAGGTGTGGTTCTGAAAGACAATTCGGAATAAGCTTACATGAATAATCAGATACATTAACCTTTTACATAGGCATAGACAACATTAATTATTAGAGATCAAATACTAAACAGCAATCTAGTCTCATTACTACACAGTTAAGTGTGCTGCGTGTTTATGTCTGTACAAAAGGTAGCGCCATTAGCGCATTTATCCCGACCGTACAAACACGGGCTTAATCATTAAAGTTACGAAATGTCAGGCTACATCGTTTACCTGTGTCACTTAAATAATATGTATTTACATGAGTACAACATTAAGGTAATACAATAGCTTTGATTAGTATATGATAAACGTGCACTCTTTATAGCACTATATTTATCTGAGTTACAGCACAGAACAGCTGCCGAATCTATATGGAAATATAACCCCACTTACATTACTAGCACGCACACTATATCGAACATCAGTAACTCGCTTTAGTCCTTAGGATGAACTTAATCCTTATAGATCCAAGTTAACTTCGCCAACTCTGCACCACGCACCTGCAACACTATACGGAAGTCGTGTCATCAGTGACATGGCACTTGATGATTCGTTTCAGGGAAGACAGCCTTTTGCACAGCCGCCCCCAAATTCAGTAATGATTTCGCTCAATTTAACAAAAAGGTCTCTAATTAAGATCTTCCTCATCAGGTAAGGCTGGGAGTTTGACCAGACAGGATACTGGCCGAGTATACCTTTTACTCTTGACTTCCACAGTTACTGATCTTACTTTGTCATCTGCTCCTGGGAACACTTCCTCAATTTTACTCACAGGCCACAAGGCTCGAGGAAGTTGAGCATCCACAACCATTACCACATCTCCGATCTGCAGATTCTCCTTGTCTGTCCTCCATTTTTGACGAGTTTAGATGCTGGGCAGATAGTACTTAAGGAAGTGTCTCCAAAAGTGATCAGCTAGCAGTTGGCTATGCCTCCAGCGGCGTTTGCTCAGTCCTCATGATTCCTGATAAACTATTTGCGGTAGAGAGGCATCTCTGCGTCCAATGAGAAAGCAATTGGGAGTAATCGGATCCACATTTGATATGTCCGAGGATGTGTATCCAAGAGGCTTTGAATTGAGGATTCCTTCAATTTCAGTTAGAACCGTTCTCAAAACAAACTTCCCCAGTTACAGTCTGTGCCCCGATGGTCACCTGGAGAGCGGTCTTAATTGAACAACATACACCAAAATGGGGTGCTCCTGGTGGATTGAAGATTAACTTCATTTGTTGGAAAGCAAGGTGACCATGTAACTCTTCATGCAGAGCAGCAAAGGATTCTCTCAACTCTCGCTCTCCACCCTTGAAGTTAGTGCCTTGGTCACTCAGTAACTCACACGGTTTTCCACGTCGAGCAATGAAACGTCTAAGGGCCATTAGGAATGAGTCTAAATCAACCCCCGACAAGAGATCTATGTACACGGCTCTAGTTGTAAGGCACTTAAACAATATACCCCACCGCTTCTCATTTCGATGACCGATCTTTATCATGTAGGGTCCGAAGCAGTCCATGCCAGTTGAGCAGAAGGCAGGCTTAAAAAGCTGCTGTCTTGCAAGTGGTAAGTCTGACATACAAGGAATTTCTGGTTTTCCCTTCATCTGCGACATTCAACGCAATGTCGTTGATGTCTGCGAATTGCTTCCCAGCCTCGCAGCACCTAGTAGGTTCTTCTAATCTCCACGAATACCCGCTCTGGTCCGGGGTGGCGCAAATTTTCATCATAATCTCTGATAATGAGTTTGGTCACTGGGTGTTGAGGGGCAATGATGATTGGATGAATAGAATCCAATTCCATGTCACCACAGCGTCGCAGGCGTCCACCCACACGAACGAGACCAGTGGTAGGATCAAACTCAGGTGAAAGAGAAGCTAACCTACTCGAACCCAATACTGTCTTCCTTGACTGTAATTGAGCCACCTCAGTGGGGAATGACTCTGTCTGTGTTTGACGAAGCACCTCTAGTTCCACTTCCTTCCATGTGTCAGAACACGCAAGACCTGCCGCCCCGTGAAACTGCTGAATGCATGCCTCTAGGTACTTGGTTAAGGTATCAAACTGCTCTGGGTCTGGCAAGGAGGTGGCTGTAGTCAATCCGCAAAAGGCAGACTGCCTTAGCTCATTACTTGACTCTTCTGATGGTAGCGTAGGTTGCTTAGGCCATTTTGCTGAAGACAGTTTGAGGAAAGGGGACCCTTGACTCCACTGGCTTCCCTCTAGAAGGTCACAGAGATGTTTACCTCGTGTTATGCTGTCCGCAGGATTGTCTTCGTACCGTACGTACCGCCAGGTTGCAGAAGCTGTGACTTCCTGTATTTCTGACACCCGGGTCCCCACAAACACCTTGTAGCGGCAGGAGCTTGATAACAGCCAGGTGAGTACAGTCGTAGAATCTGACCATAGTGTTACGGAGCAGATAGGGATGGTAAGTTCTGTTGTGAGTACCTTGGAGAGCTGGGAACCACTGAGAGCTGCACATAACTCGAGGCGAGGTATAGACTACTGTCTTCGAGGCGCTACATGGGATCTGGCTGCGATGAACCCAACTTCGACTTGGCCTTCGGTACCCTCTGTCCGCAGGTAGGCCACTGCCCCATAGGTTTTCTCTGACGCATAACAGAATACATGTATGTCATGTTGGTTCGTTGGGACGTCCATGACTGGACTGTAATAGCATCTAGGCAGTGATATCTTCTCCATATCACTCAGTTCTTCCTCCTATGAACTCCACACACTAAGCAGATCCTGTGGTAGCTGAGGGTTGTCCCAGTCCCGCTTCTTATCCCACAAACGTTGCGCGAGTAGTGTATGGGATAATATATCCAAGAGGATCGTATTGGCTGGCCAAGACTCGGTAGATGCTACGCATAGTGGTCTCAGGGCAGGTGACACGCCTATGTTTATAGTGCAAGGTGTCTGACTGACAATGCCAGAGGAGGCCGAGTGTGGACTTGGGGGTATTTGGCAGACCTTGACTCAGAGCTCACAACTTGTAGCTCTTGCTTCGGGTGGTAAGTGAGAGATTACTGAAGGGCAGTTGCTGGCCCATTGTCGCAATTCAAAACCCCCTACCGCTAGGAGGTCACTGAGTTGGTCAACCAGGTCCTTTGCCTCAACTTTGGTTGGAAGACTGCATAGACAATTGTCCACATAAAATGACTTTTCGATGATCTCCCTCATAAGATCACTTGGTTGGCTGTGATCCAGCACATGCCCTTGCAGGGTGAACGTGGCACAGCAAGGGCTGCAAGTTGTGCCGAAAGGAAGCACCTGCCACTGGTACACATCTGGTGTTTTATCCATTATTAAATCTCTCCACAGAAACCGAAGTATGGATTTATCCTCAGGGAGCAGCCTCACCTGATGGAACATCCCCCGGATGTCACTACTTATGGCAGTAGCATGTTCTCTAAAACGCAGTAATACAGCCAAAAGAGTAGGGCTCAAGGTGGGGCCTGGTAAGAGCAGATCGTTCAAGTTTAGGCCCTCATACCGGAAGGAGCAATTGTAAACGACACGGGGTTTGCCATTATGTGTAACCATATGGTGGGGGATGTACCATGCTTCTCGAGTTCCTTCCACTTCATCTGGTTGTAGTTTCTTGACATAGCCCGCATCTTTGAGCCTTTCAATCTCGGCTTTGTAAGCACAGGCCTGCTCTGGGTTCTTTAACAGCTTCCGTTCAATGCTTCTTAGCTGTGGCAAAACAGCTTCTTTAGGCATGTGTAGGTCTGGCATATTTTTCACATGGAGGAGCGATGTGGCATAGCGCATAATCCCATCCACTTTAACTCTCACGGTTCTTTCTTGAAGGTGTTTGATGGCTGCTTGATCCAGCTTTGACCTTGTCACTAATTTCTCATTGCGGTAAGGGATCACATCCATCTGCCACAGCTTTTCCACTTGGTCGAATAGCTCAGCATTGGGAGAGACGGCAGTAAAGTAGGCCCATGTCTGATCTCATGTGTAGGGCCTTGTAATGTCCAGCCCAGTCGAGTTCGGACTGCTGCAGGCCCACCTGGAGGTCCTAGGCGAACAGGCTCGATTGGAGTGACGAGGTGTGGGCAATCTGAGCCAATTAGAAGTACAAGCTGCACTTTATCCAAAGGCAGCAATGGCAACTTTGCTAAATGCCGGTACCTCTTCTTAAGAGATGCAACAGGGTAAGTTTGTTTGGCCAGACCAAGCCTCTCCGCGGCGAAGGCACCTTTAATGTGGAATTTTTTGTGTTGGTTAGTGATGGGAGACAGTGAATGAGACCGTCGCCCCATGAAGAACCTGTTGGTCTTGTCTCACTGTGCGCAGTATGAGATCTTAAGGCTGCCCCTTAAGGTCCAACTGTTGTGCGGCTGCGTGGAGCAGTATGGTTCTCTCCGACCCATCATCTAACACAGCATATGGCCTCAATAGATTTTTCTCCATTAGCAATGACGACTTTGCTCACCTTCAGGAGAACCTTGCGGCTGTGGACTCGACGATCGACGTATAGGATGTCTTTGGTTGTATTAACTAGACAGGAGTTCTCCCTAGTGTCTACCTCAGGTTTGTTAACTGCAGCCTGTTCGTTTACATCATGCAGTATGCTGAGATGCTTCCTTTGACATGTCCTACAGGGAACCTTCAGATTACATTTGGAGGCATGATGACCGCATCCACAGCACCAGCATCGATTGTTCTTACGGATCCAGCTTTGCTTGTGTTCATTGGAGAGCTCTTTGAAATTGACACACCCATTTAGAAAGTGATTAGCGTTATCACAGTAGGGGCAATATGCTTGTAGCCTACCTTTGGCTCTGGCAACTTTGTGTGTTACCTCTGGCATAGGTGTCGGAATATCACTCCCTGTCATGTGTTTCTCTGTCATGTGGCCCTCTTACCTCCTAATGCGGATTTCTGGCTGGAAATCTATTGGTCTGGAGCCATCGTCTTGAACCTGAAGCTCGTACTCCAACCAGTCAGAGAAATCAAGGAGAGTAGGTATGGTTACTCTGAGTGAATGTACGTATCTCTTAAAGCTTGTTCGGAGCTCATAAGGGAGTTTGCTCTGAAGTCTTGTCACATGCGACCCACAGTCCAACTCAACAGTCCCTTCTGGGCCCAGCTGCTCCAGCATGCTCACTAAGGATCGCACACGTAGTGCAAACAGCTTAAATGCCTTCACGTCTCCAGTTTTGATATTGGGGCCATCCATGACTTCAGCAATGTTCTGTAGAACTAGCTTGTGTGGTTGTCCATACATTTTAATGAGGGCTTGCATGGTATCTGTGTAAAGGTACAAAAGGCAGTGCCATTAGCGCATTTATCCCGACCGTACAAACACGGGCTTAATCATTAAAGTTACGAAATGACAGGCTACATTGTTTGCCTGTGTCACTTCAATAATATGTATTTACATGTGTACAACATTAAGGGAACGAAGTAATACAATAGCTTTGATTAGTATATGATAAACGTGCACTCTTTATAGCGCTATATTTATCTGAGTTACAGCACAGAGCAGCTGCCGAATCTATATGGAAATATAACCCCACTTACATTACTAGCACGCACACTATATCGAACATCAGTAACTCGCTTTAGTCCTTAGGATGAACTTAATCCTTATAGATCCAAGTTAACTTCGCCAACTCTGCACCACGCACCTGCAACACTATACGGAAGTTGCGTCATCAATGACGTGGCACTTGATGATTCGTTTCAGGGAAGACAGCCTTTTGCACAGAGCTTGTGTTGGGAGTGAACTTGGAAGAAATAGGTAACTTATTCCTCACAGTGCTAACCAAGCCTTCATTCAGCTAAGAAGTCTGACAACTGTGTCTTGGGGCCCTACCGTACACCCGTTTTTTTTTGTTGCTAGTTTCAGCCCGACGCAGTTCTCATTTTCCCGTCCTGCGCCACGTAGTTTAAATAGGAAATGCATCCAAAATAAATGGATTACAATGTAAAAGATTAATATTGTGTACATAAAGATAAAAATCTGGCTTGTCCTGGTCCGCTCATCATAATCACACACAAAAACAATGGATGTTTCTGCCACTTACAGCAAACAACGCATGTCATAATTGGGCTGCATAATTTTACTGCCTGTCTGACTGCCTGGTTGGATTGCTTGCTATATAAACTTGTTGATCTGGTAACTTCAAATTGTAATGTTTTTTATAATTTTTCAAGTTGCAGTTTTTTTCTTACATTTCTACTGCTTTTGAGCTTGAATGTGCTAAAGTGTATTTCTTTTACTTATGTCTCTGTTTAGGGCTAATATGTTTTTTCTCTAAAGCTGCTTTGCAACAATGCAAAATTGTGAAAGGAACACAATGTTAATACGTACAAAAAGGCCTATATTGCAATGTATTATTTGTTTTATGTTCTCAGCAGTAATTAAAAGTAGTTTACATGACATTTACATTCCTTTTTTAAACTGTAAAAACTGTTAAAATGCTGAAAAAATAGATCAAATGTCTAACAGAATAAATAACAATAATAACAAATAAATAAATATCATAAATTAACTAATTCATAAAAATAACAACCCATACTGTCTTCTGAAAATAAAAGGGTTCTTTATAGCACCACTGAGGTTCTATAAAGCCCTTTTTAGGGTAAGGTTCTTTATGGAACCTTATAAAAAGGGTTCTATATAGCACCAAAGAGGGTTCTGCTATTGTTACAAGCTGAAGAACCCTTTTTTGGAATTATTTAGAACCATTTTTCTAAAGAGCGTAGGACCTTATAGTTTGGAGGAACCCGTTGTGATGAAGAATTGGGTTGCCCTTGCCAAGCCGTTCCTCCTTAGGACCTTAAAGTGATGTCATTCATTTTAAAATGTATTCTCTTTAGTGCCTGTACAGAATTGGCAAAAAGCGAAAGCTTTACATTTAAACATTTTTATCCAAAGTGACTTACAGTGTTTTTAATATATTTTTATCATGTATGCATGTTTCCTCGAATCCTTGTGCTGCCAAACACAATTGAGCTATACAAAAAAACCACAAAAAGGCATGAAAAATATTTTCTCACATCCATTGTAAAATATGACTAAACCTTCTCAGGGCAGGTTTGATGATTTCTGCTGATGCAGGTTAAACAGTGCTGATAGCCAATCTAGCCTCCCACTCTGACTCCTGTGAGTAAATACAGTGATCTGATCTGTCTAATCCTCCGGCATAAGCAGTCAGGCACTGCACTTCCACATCCAGTGGGCTGAAATGATATACGGAGCTGCTGGATTGGATTTTCTTCTTTATTTTAATGCCTCTCTCTTGATCTCATCTGATTTAGGCTTATTAAGTAGAAAAGGAATACGTCTACAGCCTCTGGCATAGCCACAACAAAAGCCAATAAGATTAAAAGGTTTTTAAGTGGACCGTCTTCTTCTCTGGAGGCGTGTCTTTGAATCAGTAAAGCAAGTGTGCATTTAAATCAGTTTAAGTAGTAGAGTTTTTGTGGAAACTGTAGGCAGCCAGATAAATAATTGCAATGTCTCATGGGCTCAGCTATTGATGCATCACACATCATAGGACACCGGTACTGTAGGCCTATACAAAAATATAATACAACAACTAGTATAACAAAAGACGTTGCATTCCCTGGCTTTAAATACAAATCGTCGCTGTCGGGCAGAAACCTCCTGTCCAAATTTGGTCAATTTCATATTTTTTCACAAATCGATGCTATTGGTCAGTCCCCATGTGGGTCTGTTATTTTTACAAATTATTAACCATTCTAAAGTGTTGAAAATAGCTTGAGAGCAAATCTCTTAACTCCATTGGACACTTCAACTGTCTGAGAAGTCTCGTAACTCCACCTCTTCTTCACTCCGCGGGAGCTTCTCGGCGTACGTCTCCTGATTGAAAGTTTTTTAGACAATAACGAGTGAAAATAGTTAGGTTAGATACATTTGAGTAGGCCTGTTTTGTTAAAAATCGATAGCTGTAATGCTTCGGTGCAGAAGGAAGCCCCTGAGCCACGAAGGTAAATTTGCGAGCTGATTCGGCTAATTTCTGTTTATTAGACAACCTAGTCAGCTCATTGTTTTTTGTATTACATCACTTATAGTTGTTAAACCTTTAAAATAGAGTTTAGGAAGATGTATGTAACCACAGTCGTTAGCTTTGGTTAACGATTGAAGCCTTTTCTCTTGTCAAGAGGCTCAACGCGACCACCGACTTTATTTGCGTGCAGATTAATTTCCGCCTATATTAGACAGACTGTTTAACGTTTTATTTTGGTATTGCATCACTCATAGCTCTAACGTTTAAAATAGAGTTTAGGAAGATGTATGTAACCACAATCATTAGCTTTCATTAGCTCTTAAAGCCTCGTCTCTTGTCAAAAGGCTCAACGCGACCGCAGACTTAGATGAACACTGCTGGCAGCAGCGACGTCTGTGTCCGTACCATTCTTATCAATGACAGCGTAATCTCGTATCTCCCTGCTCCCAAATTATAAAACTTGTATTTCCGATTAAACATGGTTTTGGGGAAATGTTGTGTTAATGTTGCTACACAACAGTATATGATAGCAATATAAGGTATAATACTAACTTTAACGATACAATGTTTAATAACTCAAAAAATATGCAGTTTTTTTAATTTCCTGAAAAATAATGGTTTTGGAGATGCGAGGATTCTGCCCGACAGTGACGAAATGCATATTTTCACTATGGTAACATTTGGACTTGGTATTGCCAATCAGCACCGGCGCTATGGTGGGGCATTCGAGGGCCGTGCCCCCCTAACGGTCATTGATGCCCCTCCTTCTACAGGCCATGGCGTGGCCCAAAAAATATCCCTTTTAGTTATTCTTTTAATATTAAATGTGCACACTGTAACTTAAATGAAATAAAATGAAATGAACGGGGAAAACGCATAATTTTGGATGTTCATGACATGTTATAAGGGCTTGGTCATCATTGGTCAATGCTTATTGGTCGCTGAGTAAACTTGTTACATTTGATTTGCAGCACGCAGAATCCATTTCAAGTTCGTGGCTTGTCCAATAGGCAACTTGCTGCCCGAATGCGTGCCTCAGTTATGTCAGCGGTCCTGTCCTGTTACTTATATGTTGTCCAGGGGTGTTTTTGATGATGGTGGAGGCTGGTGTTGTCTAATGTTTATAACCAGTGGTAGGCCTACTTAATGATTTTCTGGAAGTGCATAAACTGTTGAGAGGTGGATAAACTATTTCTGACATGTGTTGCGGGAATATGGGCATTGTCCCTTTAAGAAGCATGGGGTTTGTAGTCCTGGCTGTACTGAATGATGGGAAAAGTAGTGCGGGTGCGGGGTATTCACGTATGTGAGAGAAAAGTAGCAGACGGAGAAAAGGAGAGTAAGCTGCTTTAGAGGTTTTGTTGTTTTCTTTATAAGTTCGTGAAACCACACGGGAGTTCAAGTGATTGTCAAATGGTATAGTGATGGATGGAGCTTTCGCTGAAGAGATTAAACAACATGCTTCGTAATAACTTTGTCGGCTATCATTGTGAGAAATGGACCAGAGCAAACTGTTACAGCTAACATTATCCGCGATCGGGGAGGCGGATTAACAAAAAGGTAACACATGTCAGAGATGGGTAAACTGCATTTGCGTTTAGCCTCCACTACAGCCCTCCGCTGTGTGTGACTGTGCAGGAGTAGAGAGAGGGCATAACTTTACCCCACCCCTTTCTGCCTTTTATTATCGTCTTCGTGTGTGTGACTGAGTAAACTGTGTGCATAGGGCTACCACATAGCCTCGACTAAGTGACATGATATAGAAATTAACAACAACAAGGATAAACGAAATGAGCAAATAATAATTAATAATAACAAAAAAAACGTGTTTCGTTTTCATAGCATTTCTGCTGTGTTGGACTTGACTATGATGTCGCCACTGCATCAAAATATTTCTCAAACTGCAGTGCCCCCCCCGCCGATGACCCAATGCCCCTCCAGTAGATCTGCTCTGGCGCCGACTCTGTTGCCAATACATGCATTTTTCATATATGGTGTCACTGTGTGGACTATGCTTTATAAGCTCTCACACATATTATCAAAAAATGTTTTTGTTTTGACTTCTGTTATTGTTGGTAGTTGTTTTCAAACACATCTGACCCTAGCTGAAATTGAAAAGCTCACTCACTTTAGCTTCATTATTGAGCATATACATATAGTCATGCTAGGCTACATTCAACTTGAATTGAACTGTTTTGCACTTTTTAATGTAAAAGAATGCAATTTGTGGTGCATTTGACATGAATAGGCTAAATGTATAAACATTTATAAAATGCAAATGCCAAGTAATTGTTTTCTACATAAAGAGCTATCTATAAAAGGCTGGTAAGCTGTAAACCAAAGCATTATCTGAAAAGGTTCTTGAAGTCTTGAAGTGAACAATTTCGAATGAATAATGAATAAATCGTTTTCTGACAAAAGATTCACAATGTGAACATCTAATTTTCAGCACTAAAGGCGCTGCTGAATGGATGGACTCTATATCTTTGTGAACTATTGCTCATGGTTTAATTGGCTTTTTGTCTTTTTGCTGTGGCAAATTGCAGCTGTCAAATCCTAGTGGCTGAATAGCGCTTAACAGTATGAAAAATGTCTCCTTGTTACTCAGCTCTTCCATCCCCCGTATGGGGCAAAATTGTTCTTCTGTCCCATGTTTTTATATTTCTTTATTCCAGCATAGGACTGTCACGATATCAGATTTTCACTATTGTGTCCAATTCACAGTAATGATAATATCACAATATCCATTTAAATGGTTTTTAATGAACAAATAATGCTATCGTCAAATTCATCTTTACTTATGGTATTTTGTGTTTCTCTTATTTTAGCTTACAAATCACACTTAAAATTCAATAAAGTAGGGTTAAGGGAGAGAGTTGCTATAGAAAAAACGCACCAGACAAAAGGTAAAAATTACATGTTTTTTACGTTATTTTACACCAACTGTAATATAAGTCTATTTCCGTAAATGGACATGATCATACCATATTAAAAATATGTGAAAATAAGTAAAGTTTGTAAAATTAAAAAAGTGTTTTAAAGTGTAGTTTTTTACTTTTTGACCCATTTTTATAGACTTTTACAAGAAATTAAGGTTAGTGTTATTTTAATAATCTTTATTTAAACTAAAATAAGAATACATAGAGTCTATTTTTATGTACATTTCAGAAATATGAGTAAATTGTTGTGTACTCTAAGTATACCACTGTTTCAGTATACGGTAAACTAAAAAGTAGACCGATTTTGTTCCAAGTAGTATAAAAGTTTGTGTTTACATAAAATACAGTATGTCTGTGCCCTGTGCATATTGATTTAATATTTATAAACACATACATGTATATATTTGAGAAAAATATAAAAATCAACAAATGTTTATAAATAATTTCAATTTTTATATATATATATAAAAATGCATGAAAATATTTCCTAAACTTATATATCTGTATGTGTACATGTATGTTTATAAATACAAAATTAATATGCAAGACACAAACATATATTATGTAAACACAGACTTTTATTCTGGATGTGGTTAATCGTGGTTAATTGTTTAACAGCCCTTTGGCCAGTTCAATTTGAAAATTTGCAAAGACATACTTTCAGAATAAATGACATAACAGATTAAATAACCAGTGTGCTCTATGTAAGCCATACATTTTCATGCATGTGTATTCCCTGGGAAATCGAACCTATGACTTTCATGTTGGTAGCTCCAAGCTTTGTCTATTTTACCAGCAAAGGCTGCCCAATGCGCTCTCATTTGTATTCATTTAAAGCAGTACATATTGGTCCAATAATTTTGGTGAGTGTTGAATAAGAATCCCATGTAAAGCAGTTTGTTTTTCGACATACTGAAATGATAAAATACTGATTTGGTATTTGGTTCACTGACATAATCATGCTGGACCATGATGGCATATGGTCAAAGCACCATGTGCACTGCCTACGGGAAAGACAGCAAAACATGCTGGGAGAAATAAAACCAGAAGGGTTCATAGCAGGACAGACCGAAGTGCAGAAATCTCATAAACATGAATAATTCTTTGGACAAATAGTTCATGCTCTCTCCAAATTGTCTTTGAATGAATCTTAACTTGACATTTCAAGTGTGGCTCAAGTATTTAATTATATTTTGATACCACTTCATGTCATGTAACCTTGAAATGCTCGAAGTCTCAAACTAATGGGATCTAAATGTTTTCACAAATATGACTAAGAGAGTCTTTAATTTCTCATTAAGAGAGCAGACCTTTATAATGAATCATGAAGATCTGTCATGGGTGACCCGTTAATAAATCTGGGAATACATCAATTTTTATGTATAATTGTAGTGAATTTTCATGTGAATGATTTATAAAACACCTTGCACCTTGCTTTTCTGCACCCATCATACTGATTTTATAGTCAATCATCGTAATTTCTTGCAGGATTGAATTACACACTTGTGGTAAATTTACATTTTGAGGTAATTACATCAAAGTGAATGGCTTGAGAAATGGTCTGGCTGACAGGGTGATCATTTTATTACAACGATTACATGTTATTATAAAACATTTAAAAGAATCCCCAATGAGTGGTCTGATATCGCTTAATACCAGAATGTACGCCAGTTATTGAGGAATACCAGACTGCTGGAGGATACAAGTGGCCAATCAGAATCAAGCGTTCCAGTGAGTAATTATGATAATGCAATTTGAGGCAGACCTGTTTAAGCATCATTCAGAGAACGGGATTCATATTTGACAGCATTTCAAAAAATCTAAATGAGTTTCTGTAATGAATTAGACATAATAAAACATCAACATCTACAACCAGCTGCATGTCAGTAATGAATAAACATTACCACTTCTATATTGTCCACATCAATAGGGTGAGAGATCTTGAGGAGTGGAGGATATTTCTGTTGCTCTGTCTTTGTTTACATATAAATCTTAATTTGATTGTACTGTATTTCTATGTATACTGCCATTATAAAAGACAAAGTCTAAAAATCGAATTTGTTTAATGTGCTTTAAATGTATATTATACCTGACAGCTAAGCTATTTATCATAAAGTTGAAATGTATTTAGTGAAAAGTTTTACAGTGTGACAATGATATAAAGGTGTCTTTAAAGGGATACGTCACCCAAAAATGAAAATTCTGTCATCATTTACTCACCTTCGAGTTGTTCCAAATCTGTATAAATTTCTTTGTTCTGATGAACACAGAGGAAGATATTTGGAAGAATGCGTATAACCAAACAGATTTTGCCCCCCATTGACTACCATAGTAGGAAAAAAATACAATGGTAGTCAAAAGTTCCCCAGAACTGTTTGCTGTCCTACATTCTTAAAAATGTCTTCTTTTGTGTTCAACAGAACAAAATAAATGATAAAGTATTTTTTCCTACTATGGGAGGACTGCCATTGAATTATTTTATTAAATGCAATTTTATGATCTTTTGATCTTTTATGTTGTAAATATTTTAGTTTGTAGATTTGTACCCTTTGCGAGTTTAAATCTTTGAGGTTTAGCCTCATTCCTCTCATAAGTTCCCTGACATCTAACACTGGGTGTTTGTATCAGTCACTCAAAGCAGTCCACGGGGACGCAAGATGTTTAGAAAATATTAAAAACCTGCCAGCTTTACAGACGTGCAGTTTAAAAATTCATGATATGGGGGTGGTTTCCCGTACGCTTAAGACTAGTTCTAGACTAAAATAAATGTTAGAGCTGTCTAAACTGAAAACTGCTTGCACTGACACAACTACACAACTAAAATAAAGCAGTGCCATTGTTTTGTCTCAATATGCACAAATGTAATGCTTGTTTGTAAGACATGTTTGTGAAAACTACTTAAATGTCCTAATTTAGCTAAGGCCTAGTCCTGTCTTAAACTAATCCCTGTGGGAGAAACCACCCCATGGTGTTCTATACTTACCTACAACTCACCTGGGGAAAATATGAATAACTGAAAAATCGCTTTTAGACCTCAGTTAGACGTGTATACAGAGATTCATTCTGTGTATTTGTGAAGACAGTTCCACAGATTTTAAACATAACACTTTTTTCTTTTGATTTTATTATTCCACATAAATAAATAAAGTGATATTACCTATTACTATAAAGTGTTAAGATATACTTAAAGGTGCTGTGTGTAATTTTTTTGAAGGATTTATTGACAGAAATGCAATATAATAGACATGTCTTCAGAGGTGTATAAGGACCTTACATAATGAAGCATTATGTTTTCAATTTCTTAGAATGAGCTATTTCTATCCACATACACCGCGGGTCTCCTTGCAAAGAATGTCGTTTCTACAGTAGCCCTAACCAGAAAAACTGCTCTACAGAGCGCATTTCGTAAATATGTTATCTCCTTCAGCAAAGAAGTGAAAGCCTGACATCTTTGTCCTGTGTCAGCCACCCCAGTGCTTCGTAAAAGGAGGGGTGGAGTGAGCCATTGGTTGCAATTCCCGACCTCACCACTAGGTGGCTCTAAATTTCATACACCGGACCTTTAAGGATTTCTTTTAGCTATTAAGTATTTTTGTCAAAGCTTTCCACGTGCAACATGTAGGCCTATTTACCCGTAAATACATGTAGTTTAATAAGTGTAATCCTTTATAAGCAAACCCAGACTTTCTTATAAATACTGTAAAACATAATTTTGTTCTTTAATGATTGTTCAGCAAAGCAATCTCTCGTTTTAAAGTCATTGTTTTTGTCTGAGTTGGGAAACCCATAGCCCCTTGATCTTTTTGATTCATTGAGCCCTGGCTCCTAAGAACCGGCCGCATTTACACCGCATGTATCAAGTGACCCAAATCCGATTTTCTCCAATGTGGCACTGATCGGATATGACCCATGACCGTGTAAGCAGGAAAAAAGCAAATGGATTCCGATATTTTCAGATCAGTTTCAGGCCTCAATCATATGTGGAAATAATTCTGATATGAATCGGATAGGCTACGTGCAGTTGCGTCTGCCATGCAAAGCAGACAGATCGGATATTCACCCGTCATTGTGAGTTGTACACTACATCATTAATACCTTTCAAACAGAGCGATGATCCCGTAAAATTGTTATACAATTGCCAGGAAACAAGAGTTAAGCAAGTTTGTCAATTATTCGAAAACTAAAAAAAAGTATTGGTAGGCTCTATTTAGCTAAATCATGCATGAATGCATGTACGTCCTAATCATCAAACTGAATCTCAAGACGAGAGAATGCGTTGCCTGTTTAAATGCAGTTTGAAAGTTTGAAATTAATCCACATTAAAATTCATCACAATATCAAAAATTATGAACACAAATATACAAATCGCTTTAATAAACTTGATCGCTCAGCAACCTTTAAACAATTATCTGTTCCACGCAACGGAGAAGCTCGAGTTTCTCTGCAGACACCCGCTTTACTTTTAACACTTCACCGAGCATTTACTTATTTTTTCCTCAACAAAAACAACATGAACATTATGATCATACACCGACCTAAGTGTCTATGTATTGTCTTTGTAATATTAGGCTATATGCAGTCTGCTTTATTAAGCGGTTTTTCGTTCGGTCTGTGTGAGCTTATTTATCTTCGTAAACTGGCTGAGCTTAATCCTTCTATCAGAACCTTTCATTCTTTTCCTTCTTATTGTCATTGTTCTGCATTTACCAATACATATATAAGTAAAAGGTATTTAAGTTAAATAAAAAACAACAATATATGCTACATAATAATAACCCAAACAATATAGCTTATTTAGCCGTATTTGGCTAAATATAAGAGGAAAGCGGCAATAAAAGCAAACCGCGCTATTGAGACACCTAAAAACACAGCAAGGGAAATTCCATCACCTTGACAGCCCTACATTCACGATTAAAAAATATGCACATGACATTACATACATTATCACGTGGCTTTATGTGTAAAGGCACACTGGGGGACAAATCCTGGGACACATTATGCGTTTATTTTCCGAGATCTCTGTATGAAAAAAAGACGTTATTGCTTTTTTTGGTCAGTATGTCTAGGGTTGTTTCGCCATGTGCAGTGTAAATGCAGATATCGGATATGTGTCACTTTTAAAAGAAGATGTAAGCAGTTCGTCAAAAAAATCCGATATAGTCACAAAAACGGAATTGAGCATCAAGAACTGCAGTGCAAATGCGGCCCTTTTGAAGCAATGTCACAACACCAGTACAGTTCGTGACAAGAAGACCAGAAGAAAAACAAACCATAAAAGTCATTTTTCATGAGAGCTGCACCATCTTTCTGCTCAAGCACACTGAATTTGAAAAGAGTATGTAAGACACTCGAGAATCTCATTAGGCTGGGTTGCTGTCTACACTTTTTCTAATTTATGGAAATTAAGTTGGTGATAAGTGTCAAGATGGACTTCTGGGTTACCGAGAACAGAAAAGAAGTGGGTTTCTATGACCCCATGAAAATGACTTAATTTTATAATAAAAGAATACATGCTCATTACAATAAATGAATAATATGTGACAGTAATTGTAATGAAAAAATCTCTTTTTGTAGTGCAAAATGGTTCTTTTGACAACCTTTGAGGAAACATTTTTGAGCCAAAAATGGTTCTACTGTGAGATCACTACGACGAACCTTTTGTAGCACATTTTTTTGTTTTTATTTGACCTATTCTTATTATTTTTTAACAGCAGATTTGTTTGATTTAATGAAGGTCAGTGTGTATTTTCTACATCCATCATACAGGTTCTATTATTAGGCACACACCTAATAATATAGTGATACAACAAGGTAACCACAACATGGCCAGGGTCACAAATGATACAGCTGAGTGGCTGCTTGCTTTGTGCTCTTTTAATGTTTTGTAGACGGACTGCACAAGGTGATGACTCTAAATTGGGTTTCTGGTAAGTGCTTTTGCTGTTGCAATAGCTCCATACTCTTGCAATAAAAAAAAATCTCAATAAGGTGAAGTGATCCCATCTCGTACCAAACAGCAAAAAATGAAATGGCAAGAGCATGTATGTGCGTGTACTCTATTTTTTCTGTTTGGTATTGTAAGGCAACATACTAGTATTGCTGGTGATGGAAAGATGGATTTCTGTCTGCACTTTTAACTCTGACCTTTTGTGGTATTCATTTTCTATATCTGGTTCTCAGTAAGCATCGAATTTGTTCCTGTGATGCCACACGTTTTATGATTCACGCATGGTGCACACATATTGCAGTTTATTTATTTGGGTCTAAGGGGAATAAAGTTAGAGAAACAAAATAAATACTCTCTCATCGAGTGTATTTATTACAGAGTGGAATGCACTATACTAACTGCAAATTTTGCCAGGACTAAAAATAAGACTGGACAGGTGTATTATTTACTTGTGGTGCCAGATTTTTTATATTCTTTACTGAGCGTGTTCACATTTTAGCAAAAAATAAAATCTAATTTTAAACACAGCATTGACGCAAAAAATACTGTGAACTGTGGGCGATATGCATGAGCAATCCATGAAACTTTATACTGTGACTAAATTTCTTATGTTGATCACATATGTGACAGCATAAATTCATCTCCATCACACTTTCAACCTGTACAATGGTGCATATGTCCAAATTCTACATTAATCCACTCTTCTTTTTTAAGAGTTCTTTTGAAGTATTCCTCAAAGTTAATGAGAAAAATGTTGACGCATTTATGCTAAAGATGACAAGAAAAGTCACAGTAAATGATTCAGCCACATACACAATGTGGGATGTTCTCATTATAGAGTCATTACCTGAAGGAAGAAGGTAACTCTTCACGATCACACATCAATTAACCACACAAGATTGAATAACTCCTAATTTCTCCCCAGTGGTTTGCGTAAACGTGTCATTAATGCACAGGCAAAGATTCCGTTTAATGGAACAGTTCAACCAAAAATGAAAATCTGGGCCCGTATTCATGGAAAATCTTAGCGCAGAGTGGCTCCTAGTGACAAAATTCGAAGAAAATTCTTTCCCCTTAAAATTACAGAAAAGATCCTAGTAAAGAAAAAAGTAATTCATAAAGCATCTTAACCCTTAAAAGAGCTCTTAAGGTCAAAAAGTTTAGGAGTAGCGAGGAGGACTTTTAAGACACTTCTTTAGCAGCAGAGAAAATGGACGAAACAAGAAAATGTGAGAAGAAATGTGTTGCAAAGCATGACAATTTCCGTAAGGTTTATCTGATTTTTTATTTTTATTGTTTTTTGTGTGTGTTCAACTTTTGTTTTTCTTGGATTTGGTTTTCTTGTACAGCTGCTTTGATGCAATGCAAATTGTTAAAGCGCTATATTAAATTGAATTGAATGACAGTGAGTTAATAAGACACAACACATTAGATCGTGCAGGGTTCATGTTTGTGACCGATCCTAGTAGAGAGACACGCTAACATCTCCAAGACAGCACAGAAATGCAATAGCGCCAGAAATAAAAGTAATCATATTAACATATTTGGCAACTGCAGAAATGCAACTATGCAGCAGAGATGATTTGGTTCTGTCACAACGGTCACAATCTGATCACACAAACAATTACAGCACTTACAGAAACTTACTGTGTCACTGTTCATTTTCTATCAAATACGTTGGTATTAACAGCATGGAAAAATGTATATATACACACACACACACATATAGTGCATGTGTGTGCGTGAGTATGGTAAAACTGAATAAAAGTATGTATGCAATTTCAAACTAACGACCTCATACTTAACAGCGCCCTTTTTTCCTTCTTGGCCAACCAACCAATCACAGTCTTTAAAAGACTGTGTCATACATAGCAACGGGGTCAGCCCTGCCTCATCACCAAGAAAAAAGTTTTTGTCTTTTCCTTGCTCAAAGTTGCTCTCAGATTGGTCCTGAATCGCTTTTAAGATAAGACTCCTACGTAGAAGTTTTTAAGCTAAATTAAGAGCTTTTTTAGAGGATTCTTAGAAGCTTTAAGAATACGGGCCCTGACATTTCACTCACAATCATGCTTTAGCAGATGTATGACTATCTTGAGTTGAACACAGACAATTTTATATTGAAATGCTTTTTAACACTTTGACATGTCGAGTCCCGTATGAGAAGATAAAGATATTTAAATTATAATGTATTTTTAAAATAAATCATTTGTTTGTGTTAAACTGAAAAAGAAGATATATAGGTAGTTGACAAATTTACCGTACATGTGTCCTATGGTGTGACATAGCAAAAATGTAAAAAAAAAACTGTTCATAATATATTATTTTAATCATTGTAGCAGCTTTCCATTAAACTGCTGGCATTGGTAATATGAGTAAGTAGTTGACGTGTAAAAAATTTGAGTAACAGATGTAAGATGCAAATAGTCTCTTTCTTTATTCTGCTTTCCTGTGTTGTCATTTTGTTTGGTTCACAGTAAAGTCCACACAAAATCCATACTTTGTAGATACAGCATACTGTTCAACTTGGTCCAACACATAATCCAAAAAGCATGTTTAACATAATGAAGCACCGCCTAAAACGGTCAAAAACGGTGTGCTTCCCCACTACCAATACACACCTGTTGTCTCATTATCCCATTACCCTGATATACCATGGGTATTCTATACCAGAGTGCCACCCAATGGACAAATATATAACTACAACAAAAATTGCTTCAACAATCATATTACTTTATGATTAATATTTATAGTATAAAATACCATAAGATATTTATCTTCTTTGTTAGTTTTTTTCTAAATTGTTGCTTGTCACGCTATATCTGTCGCCTATACCCATATACACCTGAGAATTGGGGTAAGGGTAAAGTTTGAGAGAATTTTAATTGCTGGGTGAACTATTCCTTAAAGCTTAATTTCATATCAACATCAATTTTCATATTAGTTTATTTTTGTTTTGTACATCAAGCAACTTTGATAATAGGTTTAAAATGTCTGACATATTCAAAATACACAGACATTAAAACAACACAGCAGCATTTCCCACAGATCAATATAATTTGATTACATCAGGATGAAATAGTTACTGCTTTAAACATAGATATGTACGTATACAGACAGAATAGCAGACACAAGAACAAAAGAGCCACTATGTAAAATTGAAGGCACAAACAATACAAGGTTATTTAGACAGTATTAATGCTGATTGCCCTCTTCTTACAACTGGCTTTCACCTAAATACAATGACATGCTACATGTGACCTTGTTTACAAGGAAAAATATTCATTACATTAAAATACAGTATACACTATAGAGAAATAAATGACGATATACTGCCATCTGCTGGTGCAAACAGGCAATAAGTTACAAGTTTTATACATGCTGAAAATGTCTTGCAATAACCCAGCAATGTAAAACTATGCATTGCTCTTTGAGTGTTGCTTTGAGAATACATATCTCTCTTTAAATAAAGTAATTATTTAATTAATAAATAATTAACAACATCAGAATATGTGACCAATAAATGAGGTAAAAGATTTCAGTGCAAAATTTTGTACATCTTTGGCAAGCATCAGGATTCACAGATTTCAAGAATCAATCTACACAGACATGCATGTTTTATTAGGTAATCCAGATTGCATGCGTCTTTTCTATTGCACACTTTATATCACCTAGCAGCACTTGAAAAAATGAAAATGTGTGGAAAGAGTAAGAAAAAGACCACAATTTGTCCATTCTTCCTTAAAATAAATAAAGATTCAATTATAAACCTTACATAAACCTTAAGTCATAACAAATAAGGCCACTTAAAGGAAGAGTTCACACAAAAATGAAACTTCTGTCATCATTTACTCACCCTCCTCCAGCAAGTATAAATTTCTTTGTTCTGATGAACACAGAGAAAGATATTTGGAAGAATGCTTGTAACCAAACAGTTCATTCCCACCACTGACTACCATAGTAGGAAAAATGCTTTACAAATTTCTTTGTTCTGTTGAACATAAAAGAAGATATTTAAAAGAATGTAAGAAAGCAAACAGTTCTGTGGCACTTTTGACTAGTATTGTAATTTTTCATACTGTGATAGTCAGTGGTGGCCAAGAACTGTTTGGTTTCAACAAGCAATCTTTCAAATAGGTTGTTTGCACATGACGTCACGGCACTGCACAAAGTGCAGATGGAGGGCAGCAAGTGATTTTCTCCATAGGAATTCTCTATCACAAACTCAAAATGCCTGCATTTTGCATTGATGTTAAAATCGAACCATGAAACCACAAGGTGTTTTTATTGTGTAGCAAAAATTGATGTTCATGAAAGGCCAGGGGAACATGCGAGTATTGACTGAGAAACGGAGATAAAAACGGCTTGTAAACCAGAATCTGTGGTCAGGAGGAGCCAAGCTGGGTAACTTTTTAAAAACGCTTACGAGGTTTAACATGATTGCAAACAACCAATATCTTTCTCTCTGTTCATCAGAACAAAGAAATGTATACAGATTTGGAACTCGAGGGTGAGTGAATGATGACAGAATTTTTATTTGTGGGTGAACTATCCCTTTAAGCCTATAAACAACTGTTGATTCATCCTAATTGATTTCATACCTGTATAAATTATTAGTTTGTTCTGATGAACACAGAAAAAGATATTTGGAAGAATATTAGCAATTTTAAATTCTGTGACATCATTGACTGCCATGGTAGAACAAATTAAATGGTAGTCAAAGGTGCCCCAGAACTGTTTGTTTTACTAAATTCTTCAAAATATATAGCTTTGTATTCAACAGAACAAAAAAATAGTAGGTAGTGTAGTAGGTAATAGTAGGTAATAATATTTGGATGATGTCACAGAACTGAAAATGGCTAACATTCTTACAAATATCTTTCTTTGTGTTTCACAGAACAAATAAATGTATATAGGTTTGAAACAACCTGGGGGTGAGTTAATGATGACAGATTTTTCATTTTTGAGTGAACTAGCCCTTTAAGCTTCTTTAATTAAATAAGCACCGAAGTACAACATTTTGTCATAAAACAGACCCTATAAAAAGGTGAAAAGATTTAGTTTTCAAGCACTATAATAACAACAGTATTTCAACAGAAACATAACATGAGGTATTGAAGTTTTCCAACACATTTTGCATAAGTGCTTTCTGTCAGCAATGCTATTACACGTTTCTATCAAAGTGCATCATTGTGTGTATGACAAACAAAACCTGAAATTTAAATCTTCTCAATCTCCAAGTATTTTGTTGTTTGATCATTCAGACTTTGACTTTGCTCTCTCTGACAATACTTCAAATGCCCATTAGATATTTCTTTCTTACTCCTCTTGTCGAACTCCTCAGTGATCTCTGCCAGTGTCCTCCCCTTGGTTTCAGGTAAAGTGAGACCAATGAAAACACACGCAGCCACACAAACACCACCAAACGGTATGAAACAAAACTGTCCTAGACCGCTAACAATGAAAGGGAACGCCATTCCTATAAGGAACAGATTAAGCCACATCATAGACCCGGCAACCATGTACGCAGCGGGACGTGCCATCTGGTCAAAAAGTTCAGCAGGAAGAATCCCTGTGACCCCTGCGGGACCCATGCCGAAACTCAAGATGTAGGCAAACAAGCACACCATACTCAGATAGGGCATGCCGGCCACTTTGCCCTGCAGTGAGAGAGCCACTGTGAAGACCACCGCCCAGCAGAACATGAGCGCGTACCCGCCTGCGAGAAGCAACCTGCGGCCGACACGTTCGATAAGTAGATTACACACCAAGGCGGAAGTGAACTCACAAGCGCCTGTGCCAATTGTGGCATACTGGATCTTCTCCGTAGGAATACCAGCTTCCTGAAAAATATATGATGCATAGAAATAAATAGAATCATTACCACAGAGCATCATGGCACTGCTGGCTGCCATAACCGTACAGAGCTGCCTGCGAAGGCTTCGATCAGTAAACAGTTCCCGCAAAGTTTTGGCGCGAGCTTCACCCGCGTCCGCCCGCTCCTGAAGGATCTCCTCCATCTCAGAGTTAAAAACGCTGCACTCTCGGAGGCGTTTCAGAGCTCGGCTGCATGCCTCGCTATCTCCTTTGTCGATGAGCAGGTAACGTGGGCTTTCTGGAAACCAGGGCAGGGTGAGCAGCTGTAATAGACCGGGGAGAGCATTGCTAGCCAGTAGATAAGGCCAGAGAGCTTCACCCCCCAAAACTTCAGTCAGACCGGTTACCTGACCCAGCAAGATTCCCAGAGCAGTGAAAACAGCAGAAGAGAAGGCAACGGCTCCTCTGAGGTGCTTAGGAGCACTTTCTCCAAAATACATAGGCTGGACGTTCATACTGACCCCAGCGTTGACACCCACAAGCAGACGAGCAAGAATGACCATCTCAAAGGATCCAGCCGAGCGGCTGCACAAAACAAAGACTGCGCTTGGAAAAAGAAAGCAGTTGTTTAGCAGCAGCGCTCCCTTACGTCCAAATTGAATAGCCATTGGTCCAGCAAGCAGAGATCCAAAAAGTCCTCCAAGTGAAAACGAAGAAACGATAATTGTCCATATTAGTGTCACCTGACTCGACTCGAGAGATGTACCCCATCTCTTCATACACGTCTCATTAATGAACTTCTGCACGTGAGATGTAGGTGCATTGATGATGGAAATATTGTAGCCATACTGAAACGTCCCACCGATGGCGGCAGAACACACAGTTAGAGCAAGAGTCCGTGTCCAACCTTCCCGCTTTACATTAGCCACTGTCATCTTATAAAACAAAACTGAGCTTTAAAGGGGAAATTCACTTAAATGCCCGCCCATTGTTGGAATACGTAAAAACGGAGATTGTAGAAAATACACGTGCAAACTGTGCTGTGATCTGTCATTGAATTTAAGCAGGCTGAGAGGAGCGCTTCCGTAATGTGACGTCAGTCGCACTTTCAAAATAAGAGTTCTGATGCGAGTACTATTCGTACAGTATGTACTGTACATGCATTTGCTAACGACGAGTTAGAATAGCTTGCTTGTGAACGACACTGAACCACAAAGTTCAGTGAAGACTTTCGGTGTATTTAGATACTTATGTGACACTTCTGAAAGCGACAGGCATAATTCGAATTTTTCTTTCAGCATTGGAATTCGGTTGTTTCATGTATTTATCGAAGGAAGAAAAAAGCTTTTTGGCAGCGGTGGGATTCGAACCCACGCCTCCGAAGAGACTGGAGCCTTAATCCAGCGCCTTAGACCGCTCGGCCACGCTACCTTACGAAAGTTTCCACAAAAATTTTGAAATGCCTAATTCAGCCCTAGACTACTATAAAAACTATATAAAATGTTGTTTGGTTCACACATTCTGTGCCAAAACTTTTTATGCCATGTGCAATAAAACAATTGCTTTAGCTAATGCATTGTGTCAATGTGCACATTCATCTATCCTTTCACACTGGCAATTACAAACAAATCTTGGAAAAGAGCAACATTAGGAATTGTAAACCATTACCTTTTTTAATTTATTTTGCATAAAAACTTAACGCACAGATTGCTGGAAAACGGAGCCCGTCTGGTCACCCCTCGGAGAAAAAAAACAAGACCCGCAAATCCGTGGCCACAGTTTCGTAATTCGTTCCCTCAGTTTACAAAACCGTGATCTCGGATTAATAAACTGTACCCACGAGTTTACAATCCGTGCTCTCGGTTTTGTAAACCGTCCCCTCAATTTTTGAAATCTGTACCCACGAATTCATAATCTGTGCCCACGCTTTCGCAATCCGTGCGNGTGCTAAAGAGTTTTTTTTATTAATTAAATTAATATAAGCATTTAAAAGTGGCTTCAAAAGCAAATATGTTGTTCCTGGATGACTGACTGATCAGAACACGTTTGAATATGTACGTATTTTAAGTTGCTCTTACGTAAATTCAGATACGTATCGATCCTGCAATTACGTCTAAATAATACGCAAAAGACACTCTAAATACGTAAAAGCACATACGTATAGGGCAGTTTTAATTTACGTGAAAATATGTACGTTTTATGTATGAGATCAGGCTGGTCAGACAGGCTTTTGGTTTTGCGGTACTCTCTCATGATTGCATCCCCACCAGGTTTACTTTGCAGGATTTTCTGGACAAGCTGCAAACAGTTATATTGCATAATTAACAACAACCACACACACAGTGGTGCTGCATCTGCTTCTCGTGTGACATAGTGTGATGTGTGCCCTGCTTTTAGAATAATCTGCAAGGCACAGAGACACACTCACAATTCCAGCTTCATCTTCAGCTCTCCGCTTTCTTGTAGGACTGTCATCACTTAGAGCAGGGGTCACTAACTAGCGGACTCCGGTCCGAATGTGGACCGCGAGATGCTTCCGTCGGGACCTCAAAGCCTTTTGACGTAATAAATAAATGAACGCCTAACATTATTTTCTAATGCAATCAAATTTATAGCAGGCACATCAAGGTCCGCTCAGTAGACGTTTGGGTCCTACGGCGCCACGGACAGTTAACATATGCGCACTGTCGCTACGTTCTCTTCAGACGTATGATGAGCGAAGAGAGTCGAGACAGACTCGCTGCACAGCGCGCAGACAGATGTAACTCTCAGTCACTGAAATACAATGTCCTTTTCAAAAGTTAGAAAAATTGACGCCGAAAACCATGTTTTCTGAGATGAATGGGTCGAGACATTTGCATTTATTCTTCCTGCATCGACATGCACGAGACCGGTTTGTCTCATTTGCTCGGAGTCTGTTGCGGTTGTCAAAAGTGGAAACTTTAAACGGCATTATGAAATTAGACATAGACACTTTGAAGAAACTTACCCGCAACAGTCCGAGGTAAGGACACGGAAGTATATGAGCTCAAAGCCCAGTAGGAGCGATCTAATCGGCAAACAACCAGCATATGAATGTTCCCTAAGAATACAGTGGATCTTAGGAAAACACAACAAGCCCTTTACTGATGGGAAAATAGTAAAAGAGTGCATGGAGGCTGCATGTGAAACACGTTTAGAAGGAAAATAAAGACATGAACTAAAATACAATATGACACAAACCCCCTTTCAGCTGCAACAGCCACCAGAAGAGCTGAAACGTTATCAGAGGATGATCAGTCACAACTTGATGCTGCTATTTGTTCATCTCAGTTCAGCAGAAAACAACACTTTAGTTTTCTTTTAAAGTTGTTAATGTTGAAATGAATGTATGTTCAGTGCAGGTTTAGAGATTAGGGCATTTTGCACATTTTCCTTCATTATATTGTTGTCAGACATTGTTATGCCATCGTATAGATATAAAAAAAATCTATTCATATTTTTAGGTATTTAATTGTCCGGACCTCGGCTGGTAA
This sequence comes from Triplophysa rosa, assembly GCF_024868665.1. Classification (NCBI taxonomy): domain Eukaryota; kingdom Metazoa; phylum Chordata; class Actinopteri; order Cypriniformes; family Nemacheilidae; genus Triplophysa; species Triplophysa rosa. The sequence goes on along the minus strand of NC_079907.1, from coordinate 15,293,548 downwards.
GGAGGGTTCGTTTACTGGACCTCAAGCAATTTAAGTTGAAGACTCCTTGTCAGGAAAACACTAATGAAGAACCCAGATGCAGGCAGCGGGGATGAAGGGGTTAACAAAAGACTTTATTTAACAGATAATAAACACAAAACAAAGACCGACGATGGGGTATAACAACACAACAGGATGATAACAGGACGTAGACTAACTAACACTAAACTGAGGAAAAACCAACACATGAACTGAACTGAACTGAACTGAACTGAACTGAACTGAACTGAACTGAACTGCGAGGTACAGGCATAACGGGGAACATCAGGAATGCACACCACATACAATGACCGAACACAGGACAATGAAACATGAGGGTATATATAGGTAAGACAAACAAGGGATAACGACACAGGGCAGGTGTGGGTAATCAAACACTTAGGGAAAGATCACAAGGAAACGAGAGGAATGGGCCAATGACAAGACACTGGAGAGAACGTATATTATTGTCAAACGGACAATAATATGTTTCTCTCCACACATAACCAAAGGACTCTGCCCCGATCCCACCACACGACTAGAATTTCATAAACAAGACGGTGGGACCGTGACAACTCCTGACTTAGAAGAACGGTGTCATCAGATTCACAGCTTGCAATCTCAACTGAGCTTTCTTCACTTGACACTGAAGGGGCCTGGGTCATATCTGTAGACAAAGGATTTTAAAAACCTCAAATTAGTCTTGGCTGAGTTTGGTGATTTTACTTAATATTGTGCCTAACAACACCCTACAGCTGAGATTTAACAATATAGCACTGCTTATTTTAAACTATTGAATAGTATTGGCAAAATCATGGTTTTACTACAGTAACAATGTTTTTTGGTGTTACCTGTAGTCAAACCATGGTTTAATTTCCATAAAGGTGACCACATAGATTGATAAATCTCATAATCCAATTATAAGATGACAAGCATCAAAGTTTGATTTCAATCATTTACATTTTTGACATGGCCTTAGTCAATAATAATAAAAAACATTTTCACATAGTGGTCTTTACAATATGTAGTAAATCACGAAAATGACTTTAGCCGGGTTTTCACAAGGAGGGTTCCATTTCAGGCGAAATTAACTGCATGCTCTGCAGAGTTCGCAAGCATACGAGCAGTTTAGTTTACACAATTTGCATGACGACAATGCGAGCATGTCTTAACTACAGTCCGGCGACACAACGTGATATTCAGCGCCAAAGACAACGCACTGTGGATCTCATGCAACTCACAATGGGCTAATAAATGTTTTAAAAGCGTTGTACATTCAGATTTTATACGCGTTTACTTAACGAATTTAATTCCATATCAAACACTCCCCCAGTCAGCCTGAATGCACATTAATAAATGACTCACAAAAAAAAACTTGCGTTAACACGTGACTGCTTGGCGGTCCCAGCAAACACACAAAGCCATGCACAAACACAAAATAATGTCACTCACCATTACCATTTGAAGAATTCTCTAATCTGAGTTGAAAAACACCCAAATTCAGCTGCTTCACAACGTCCTCGAAAACATCCTCATCAACTTCAGTGCCAGACTCATCGTAAAGCCTGGCCTCGGGCCGACTAGAGGCGGTAATGCCGAACTTCACAAAGGCTGTGAACGAACCCAAATAAGCTTCGGTTTATTGGAAATATAAATGTAACCACAATAGGCAGCTTCTTATTAATTATTATTTGCTTATTTCACAAATAAAATTACCTTCGTCTAGGAAATCAGAAAGTTTCAAATCGCTTTGAGAAACTTTCACAAACTTCTGTTCACTTCTGAATTTAACTTTGACGNTTTTGTTTTGCAAAAGGCATGAAAGGATCGCACAAAATTTATGTCACTGTCAATACTTTTGGCCACGACTGTAGCCTACATTCGGGGAAGACATGAAGTCCATGAAAGTATTAAAAATGGGACCAAAAGTAAAATATACAGCTTTAAATAATTTGCTATTTATTTCTGTAACGATCAGGCTATATTTGTTTTACGTCTGTTTGTTGAATTTTTTACTGTTCAATTTTAATAAAAAAGTATGTTTGTCATTAATCCATCCTTATGTTACAAACATGAAACATAAAGTAAATTTCACAATAGCCTAAGGTCAAAACACTATTCGTGGATCAAAGTGAATATCAATAATATGTAGGTACGGACTGGCTGCCCACGAACATTGCGGTAAAGTGACAGTGTTGCCAGATCGTGATAGAAAAAACAGCAAACAAAGACAAGGCCAAAATAAACTTAAAATGCTTTACATTTGATAAACAAACAAACAAAGATCTCATGTACCTCAAATATCCGCAACCATAACCACTAAGTACCCAAGTGTCGAGCTTTATGAGCTGAAGAGAACGTGGCAATACTACGAACGAGCGCTCTGGGAAGCAGCCAGCACAACAGCGCGTCTTTCAGTGGTAGTTCAGTTTAAATTTAAGAAAAACGAGCCTTGAGCTGAAAAATAGCAGAGCTGCTTATGGTGTCAATCATCACAAATACGGGAGTGACTCCCTGTTATGTAAACACATGGAACGACCATTTAAGGGATTCACTCCCGCATTTAAATGCGGTTGTCACTTCTGAAACTTTGCAGTGTATACGTGGCTACAGTGTGCTCTAGTGCTTTACGGCGCAGTGACGCTATACTAGTTCCTCTCCATATGTCACTGTCCCGAGAGCTACCCGGCTGTGGTGAGCCGGTCACACACGTGGAAGAGGACCCCATCCCAGTAAGTGTGTGTTGGTATAGATGTGAATGAAGACCCGAACTATTTGATGATAAGCGGCTGGATAGGTCCATGGAGTTTGGTGGAGGGCCAACTCCAAGACTGCACTGGGACAGTGACTGTGCCATTGCCTGCTGTCTGCCCAGTGCGGGCGGTATTTGCAGCTGTGATACTCCGGCCATTCCAGCCGCGGCCCAGGGAGTGTCGTTGGCATGAAAAGAGCAAAGACTATCACTCATAGCAGCAGCAGACGGAAACTGTGACAAACCGTGTGTTGGTAGCAGAGTTCCTGGCGCCCTGAAAACGCTGGTTGTCTTCTTGCGTTTCTTCCATTTTGCACGCCGATTCTGAAACCATACCTGGATTTAAACATATTTTCGTTGTTGTTAAATATAATTTGCAGCCGTTAAAATGTATTAAAATGACTTAAAATAGTTTAGAAAGTAAAGCCACGAAAACATTTTAATTTAAATACAACCAATTATTATGAACATCTAAAAATTAAACCTATATCGAGATAAAATAACATCGTGTGATGGCATTTTGAATTAAGAAGCCACTGTGATTTTAGAAATCTGTATTTGGGGCCTTGTTAATGTATAGCTGTGTTGTATTATTCTGATTCTCCATAAATAGTGTTGATGTTTAAAATGCACCATTTAATTATATGAATCATATGCTCGTTTATTGCTCAAATCAAGTAAAATTCTGAACATTAAAATCTATTAGTTACGCTACTCTATATCCGAAGTTAAGTAAAAAAGAGGCGGATTTCACATTAAAAACTGTTTAAAAATGTATTTTCCCTTACAACTGTAGCGATGAAGTGGTTATAATCGATGACACATTCTTGGAGACAAAATAAAAAAATAGACATAAAAATAAAAAAGCATCCTATTGCTTATATGAACCTTATATGAACATTTAGCGGTTATTGCGAATTACTAAACGGGGTTTAAGACGTGCCTTACTATATATGATTTGCAGCTTTTTTGTGTAATTTATAAAGCATACGTTTCATAAAGTGTTTGTCTAATACACCACAACTTAGATTGTAAAAATACATGTATTCATTGTTTTATTAGTTTATATTCTGACTGACAGCATTTATTAACAATAATTTAATCTCTACAAGACAAATGTTCACGTTGTATTTGTGTACATTCCTGGCATTGCAACTGCAACTTCAAATCGTCGCCTTGGAAAGGTTCCATATTTGACATTTTTGTCAATGTGAAGTTATTCACATTTTTTATTCTGTGACAACTTATTTACATCGTGTGATCTGTTTTCTTTACGTTGTGTACATTTTTGGACTTAAAAATATATATATTTATGTACAAAGTCAAATGGAATGCAAAAAGCTCGTTATCTCAAAACTCATCGGAATGCAGATAGAACCCTATAACTCCAAGGCCCCGATATGTTTAGAATGTCAAATACATACTGTGTTTAGACAAAGCGTAGAGGTTTATTATTTGATTTGCATCTCCTTACAATTCTATACATTCAATTGTAAGTAATATGTAAGTAATATTTTTGTTTCGAAAACATGGAAAGCTCTGTTTGGAGGCGATCTGAGCAGGTCCTTTCTACCTCACCTGAACTCGTGACTCCGTTAAACCAATCCGTAATGCAAGTTCTTCTCTCATGAAGATATCTGGGTAGTGGGTTTTAGCAAAGCTCCTTTCTAGTTCGTTAAGTTGCGCTGGAGTAAATCTGGTCCTATGGCGTTTCTGTTTTTGTTGATTCCGTTTCCCAACTGACTGATTACAGTTCTGTTGTTGCTGCATTTCTTGGTCTTTAGCATTGGATCCACCATTACTTATGTCTTCCCGGGGAAGATCCCCGGGGTGTCTGAGAAGCTCGGCTGCAGCATCATTCATCCCTGTAGCACACGTTAGCTATTTAGCTTTTTTCAAAGACAAGGAGCATACAAATATCAACATTAAAGGCAAAACGAAATGTGTAAAAATAACAAGACAAGGAGCATACAAATCAACATTAAAGGCAAAACGAAATGTGTAAAAATAACAAGACAAGGAACATACAAATATCAACGTTAAAGGCAAAAAGGCAAAACAAAATGTGTAAAAATAATAACAAGCAAGTCGATATATCGAGGTTTTAGGTTAAATTACAAAATAAATTACAAAACAAAATAAATTACAAAACAATCCTTTAACTCTATCATTAAATTCATATTTGACTAAATATTAATATTTAGTAATTGTTACAAAGAAAAATGATGCAGTATACAATTCATACAATTTTGTCTATCACGGTAGTTAACCACTTTGAAAAGTAAGAAAATTTTAAGCTTACACTGAAGTTGAAGACAGGAATTTGGTGGCGATAACTCACCAATGCGAGTATCCAAGAAGTCGACATTAGAAAACATTGCGCACTGCTAAATTTACTACTGCTCCCAAAACTACCCTATACAACTGTAACCCTTTTACAAAGTACATAAAGTTCAAATGAAGGAAAGTAGTCAGTGCATTTAAAAATGCGGTTTCGTGTATTATACTGTTATAGAGATATATTGGGCGGCGCATAATAATTGAAGGAACCTCTGAACTGCAACAAATGGTAGCCAATCAGGATCAGGGGTTGAAAAATGTCAGCCAGCCAGCCACTAAAATCCCTAAAACGGTTAAATGTCCATAAATCTCTAATCATTGGAAGTGTAAATTATTGCAACACCCTCTTATTATGCATCTTTAATTACTTTATAATCACGGCAAATAATTAGTCAATAATAAATAGCACTAACACATTATTGTGAAAAACCCTCAAATGATAGTTTTACAACCTACAAGATGACCTAGTTTAGATGCAGTTGTGTCAACATTTTTTTTTCATTTTTCATTTTTTTTTGCTGAAACACAAATAGTAAATTAAAGTTCAAGAATTCGTCGGCCAAAATAAGTCTAAATAAGAAAGCAATTTATTGCCTGGTGTGCCTGCACACACAGGGACTTTTCTTATTTGGTACTTGAAGCTTCAAGTGCAGACATCCAAATGCATCAGCAGACACATAATAATAAAACAGAGTGGAAAATATATAAAAATATAAATAAAATTGTAAATAGACAATTGTATAGACGTAGGTATATGTAAAATAAATCTCTAATCATTGGAAGTGTAAATTATTGCAACACCCTCTTATTATGCATATTTAATGACTTTATAATCACGCAAATAATTAGTCAATAATAAATAGCACTAACAAATTATTGTGAAAAACTCTCAAATGATAGTTTTACAGCCTACAAGCTGACCTCGTTTAGATGCAGTTGTGTGAACTTTTGTTTTTTCATTTTTCATTTTTTTTTGCTGAAACACAAATAGTAAATTAAAGTCCAAGAATTCGTCGGCCAAAATAAGTCTAAATAAGAAAGCAATTTATTGCCTGGTGTGCCTGCACACACAGGGACTTTTTTATTTGGTACTTGAAGCTTCAAATGCAGACATCCAAATGCATCAGCAGACACATAATAATAAAACAGAGTGGAAAATATATAAAAATATAAATAAAATTGTAAATAGACAATTAGAAGTAGGTATGTAAAATAAATCTCTAATCATTGGAAGTGTAAATTATTGCAACACCCTCTTATTATGCATCTTTAATGACTTTATAATCAGGCAAATAATGAGTCAATAATAAATAGCACTAACAAATTATTGTGAAAAACCCTCAAATGATAGTTTTACTGTCAGGAAACGTGAGGAAGAACCCAATTGCAGGCAGCCAGAGGTGAAGGGGTTAACCCTTTAACTGCCTGCGCCTGGGTTCTCTGTCCTTCCCCGCTTACCATGACAACTTGAGCATCTAGGCATATTGCTTTTTATAAATTTGAATATTCACTATTTTCAATCTATTTTACATATACCTAATACTTCTATACAATTGTCTATTTACAATTTTATTTATATTTTTATATATTTCCACTCTGTTTTATTATTATGTGTCTGCTGATGCATTTGGATGTCTGCACTTGAAGCTTCAAGTACCAAAAAAAGTCCCTGTGTGTGCAGGCACACCAGGCAATAAATTGCTTTTTTATTTAGACTTACCTGTATTTTGGCCCACGAACTCTTAAACTTTAATTTACTGTGTGTGTTTCCGCAAAAATAAAATGAAAAATGAAAAAAACATTGTTGACACAACTGCATCTAAAAGAGGTCAGCTTGTAGGCTGTAAATGTCAGACTCTGCTTTATCTTGTCATGGATTTCTTGGTCTTTGTGCAGATAGTCTGGCAAAGCCTTATGTTTAGTGTGAGAAGCCATGGAGTGTTTACCTTTTTGACACTCCATGTGCCTTCTCGTGTCTTGTCATTGGCCTCGCCCCTCTCGTTTCCTGTATTGCTTCCCTGCTGTGTTTCATTACCCTCTCCTGCCCTGTGTTATTATCCCTCGTTTGTGTTCCCTTTAAATAGTCCTCATGTTTCATTGTCTTGTTGCTCGTTCCTTGTACCCTGTACCGTGTACTTATGTGATGTTGTACTTGCCTGTTTGTAAAGAGTCTTTGTAGTTTGCCCATGTTCCTGAAGTCCAGTCTTGCCTGGTGATACGTGTTTGTTATTTACCCTTCCGTGTTTTGTAAGACGTTGTGTCGTGTTTTATTTTAGTTATTTTTGTCCTGCTGTTTTGCCCCCTCGTGGGAAGTACTTTGGTTTCTGTTTTTATTATTAGTCCTGTCTTTGTTACCCCCTCGTGGGTGTTTTGTTTTTTGTTCAAATAAAGTATTTGTTAACACAAAACTTTAATAAACAAACAAAAACCCACAATGGGGAGAAAACACGACAAATAAAAATGAGAACTCAAACCAAAAACTTCCCACAAGGGGGCAAACAAACAAGGTCCACGATAACATAACTAATAAGTCCAAACTTGGCACAGGAACAAGGGAACCCGGTAGACGAAGGCAGGGTAACACGCTCGGTAAACAATGAACAATGAACAGACACGGGACAGGAAAAACAGAGGCTCTAAATAGGGGAATACAAACGAGGGATGATAACACAGGGATGGTGACAGGCAGGTGACAGGGATCAAACACTAAGGGGAAGCTAACGAGGGAACGAGACACCGGAGAGAGAGTATGGAATGCCAAAAGGGTCAAAATGTCTCTCTCCACATTAAACAAGGGATCCTGCCGTTATTCTGCCAAAAGATCAAGAAAGACATGACAAGATGAGGCAGAATCATGACACAAGTACTCCTTCTGAAGAACCGGTCAGAGGGCAACAGTTCAAAGATATTGTGTGTTTTCTGAAGTCCACAGTAAAGCAGCCATCTACCAGGGAATTTTAGAGCACTTCTTGCTTCCTTCTGCTGACAAGCTTTATGGAGATGCAGGTTTCATTTCCCAGCAGGACTTGGCACCTGTTCACACTGCCAAAGGTACCAAAAGCTGGTTCAATGACCATGGTGGTACTGTGCTTGATTGGCCAGCAAACCCGCCTGACCTGAACCCCATAGATAATCTACGGGGTAATGTCAAGAGAAAGATGAGAGACACCAGACCCAACAATACAGATGACCTGAAGGTCGCTATCAAAGCAACCTGGGCTTCCATTACACCTGAGCAGTGCCACAGGCTGATTGCCTCCATGCCACGCCGCATTGATGCAGTAATTCATGCAAAAGGAGGCCCAACCAAATATTGAGTGCATAGAAATGAACATACTTTTCAGAAGCCTGACATCTCTGTTTAAAATATCCTTTTTTTATTGATCTTATGTAATATTCTAATTTTCTGAGACACTGAATTTTGGGTTTTCATTATCTTTAAGCCATGATCATCAAAATTTCAAGAAATAAAGAAGCTTGAAATATTTCACTCTATGTGTAATGAATCTATATAATATATGGGTTTCACTTTCTGAAATGAGTGACAAAAAATATTGACCTTTTTCACGATATTCAATTTTTTTTAGATGTACCTGTATATTAAGAAATATACACTGACAAAAATTATAAACACAACACTTTTGTTTTTGCCCCAGTTTTTCATGAGCTGAACTCAAAGATCTAAGACTTTTTCTATGTACACAAAAGGCCTATTTCTCTCAAATATTGTTCACAAATCTGTCTAAATCTGTGTTAGTGAACACTTCTCCTTTGCCGAGATAATCCATCCACCTCACAGGTGTGGCATATCAAGATGCTGATTAGACAGCATAATTATTGCACAGGTATGCCTTAGGCTGGCCACAATAAAAGACCACTTTAAAATGTGCAGTTTTATCACACAGCACAATGCCACAGATGTTGCAAGATTTGAGGGAGCGTGCAATTGGCATGCTGACTGCAGGAATGTCCACCAGAGCTGTTTCCTGTGAATTGAATGTTCATTACTCTACCATAAGCCGTCTCTAACGGCATTTCAGAGAATTTGGCAGTACATCCAACCGGCCTCACAACCGTAGACCACGTGTAACCACACCAGACCAGGACCTCCATATCCAGCATCTTCACCTCCAAGATCGTCTGAGACCAGCCACCCGGACAGCTGCTGCAACAATCGGTTTGCATAATCAAAGAATTTCTGCACAAACTGTCAGGAACCGTCTCAGGGAAGCTCATCGGCATGCTCGTCGTCCTCATCGGGGTCTCGACCTGACTGCAGTTCGTCATCGTAACCAACTTGAGTGGGCAAATGATCACATTCGATGGTGTCTGCCACTTTGGGGAGGTGTTCTCTTCACGGATGATTCCTGATTTTCACTGTACAGGGCAGATAGCAGACAGCGTGTTTGGCATCGTGTGGGTGAGCGGTTTGCTGATGCCAACATTGTGGATCGAGTGGCCCATGGTGGCGGTGGGGTTATGGTATGGGCAGGCATATGTTATGGACAACGAACACAGGTGCATTTTATTGATGGCATTTTGAATGCACAGAGATAAGGTGACGAGATCCTGAGGCCCATTGTTGTGTCATTCATCCACGACCATCACCTCATGTTGCAGCATGATAATGCATGCCCCATGTTGCAAGGATCTGTACACAATTCCTGGAAGCTGAAAACATCCCAGTTCTTGCTTGGCCAGCATACTCACTGGACATGTCACCCATTGAGCATGTTTGGGATGCTCTGGATCGGCATATACAACAGCGTGTTCCAGTTCCTGCCAATATCCAGCAACTTCGCACAGATATTGAAGAGGAGTGGACCAACATTCCACAGACCACAATCAACAACCTGATCAACTCTATGCAAAGGAGATGTGTTGCACTGCGAGAGGCAAATGGTGGTCACACCACATACTGACTGGTTTTCGGACCACCCCAATACAGTAAAACTGCACATTTTAGAGTGGCCTTTTATTGTGGCCAGCCTACAGCACACCTGTGCAATAATTATGCTGTCTAATCAGCATCTTGATATGCCACACCTGTGAGGTGGATGGATTATCTCGGCGAGAAATAGGCCTTTTGTGTACATAGAAAATGTCTTAGATCTTTGAGTTCAGCTCATGAAAAATGGGGGCAAAAACAAAAGTGTTGCATTTATAATTTTGGTCAGTGTAATAATCTGTATTTATCTGTATTTTTTAATATATTTTTATTATTCTGTGTAGTGTTATTTGTATGCACCATGGGTCTGAGAGTAACGCAATTTCAATCCTCTATATGTATGTACTTTACATGTGGCAGAATTCACAACGAAGCAGACTTTGACTTTTTGACTTTTGACTTTGAGAATGGAATCGTCTGGAACTGAGGAATGGAGTGTTGTTTAGAAGGTGACAAGAACAAGGAAACCTGTCCTACCAATTGGCATTGCCTGCTGATCTCCGTGCTATGATTCTGATAGAGCTTCATGATGACATGGGTCACTTAGGCATCGAGCGAACTCTCGACCTTGTTCGATCAAGATTTTTCTGGCTTAAGATGTCTTTGTCAGTTGAAAAGAAGGTTAAAACCTGCGAGGATTGTGTTTGACGAAAGATTTTGCCAGATAAAGCTGCCCCATTGGTGAACATCCGAACCAGCAGACCACTGGAGTTAGTCTGCATGGATTTTTTGTCCCTAGAGCCTGACCAGAGTAACACGAAGGACATACAGTATTGGTGATAACATATTATTTACACTAAATATGCTGTGGCTGTACCAATGCGGAATCAGAAAGCCCAGAGAGTAGCCAAGTGCCTATGGGTCAATTTTCTAGTACATTATCGATTTCCAGAAATACTCCACAGTGATCGAGGCATGGACTTCAAGTCGCACTCCATTAAGGAGCTGTGCAAAATCACTGGAATGTCCATGGTCAGAACCACCCCATATCACCCAAGAGGCAATCCGGTAGAACGTTTCAACTGGACACTTCTTCAGATGTTGGGAAACCTATGCGATAAGGCCAAATCTAGTTTAAAAGATTTTGTCAAACCGTTAGTCCATGTTTACAATTGTATGAAGAGTGATGTAACTGGATACTCACCATACGTGCTAATGTTTGGGAGACAGCCTCGATTACCAATCGACCTTGCCTTTGGTTTATCTGTTGATGGTCAGTCAGGATCCCACTCTAAATATGTACAAGATCTCAAGCACAGACTGGAAGAAAGCTACAAAGTTGCTATCTGAAATGCAGAGAAAGTAGCTGAACGGAACAAGAAGAGGTATGACAAACACATTGTTGCCTACCCTCTTGAAATTGGTGACCAATCTTTTCATTTTTGTATTACATTTCTGCTTGGTGAGTACCATTTTCTTTATAAGGAATGTTTGTGGCGAGGGGGGCGTGGTTCAGCGAGGTCTGTGGTCCCGGGGTTGGCGAACCCCTACCATCTCTCTCTCTTCCCCTTCCCTTGTGTCTTCCCCTTCTTCCCCCAAACCTATTCCCTTAAACAGGTCCTGGGTGGACCTCCCTCCGTGGGCACCTCCCCGGTCCAGACTGACATTGTGACCGCAAGCAGTTGTGAGGGTGCCGCCCAGAGGCGCGGGCCTGTCCAGCGGCCCTGCCGCCACCGCTCCCGTCCCTCCACCGTCTCCTCACCAATCCCTTGGCCTACTTTCTGCCACTAGGGCGGTGGGGAGGCCTGGGCCGGTCTGTTGGTGGTGTGGGGATCCGGATTATTTTATCAATCGGTGTCCTGTAATGGAGATCGGCACGATGATCCGGATCCCGTGAGCCCGGACGCCCCGCCGGCTGCCCTCGATTAAGCTGGCCTGTACCAAATACCTGTATAAAGGGTGGTACGTATCAGGCTTTGGTGGATTCAGGTTGTAACCAAACCTCAGTTCATCAAAGCCTGATTCAGTCAGCGGGATTGGATAAGAGCCGCATGGTTAAGGTACGGTGCGTGCACGGGGATGTGTTGGAATATCCCTTAGTGTCCCTGGCTATACAATTACGGGGTCAAAAGGATAGCATAGAGGTGGCCGTTACCCGCACCTCCGACATCCGCTAATTTTGGGGACGAATTGGCCAGAGTTCAGTGTTTTATTGGGGCATTTATTTGCGGATGTCTCTTGGCGGAACCGAGCGCAGCGAAACGGGGCGGTCGCGCAGGTGGGAGAAGCCGAGCCGGGGCCAATAAGAACTGACTCAGGGGAACGGAGCACTGTGGAGAGGAGAAATCTCTCTCAATGTGATGATTTTCCCCTGGAACAGTCTCAGGACGAGTTGCTCAAAAATGCCTTTGAACAGGTCCGCATCATCGACAGGCAGCTTCTCCAACTGACTCGGCCGCTCTCCTATCTGTATTTTGACATTTAAAAAGACAGGTTGTATCGAGTGACCCAAGACGCTCAGTCAAAGCAAGATACAACCCAGTTAGTCGTGCCAAAGAGCAGTCGGGAAATGCTTTTCCAGGCGGCTCACTGTATTCCGATGGCCGGACATTTAGGGCAGGCAGCAACGTTGAATCGTCTGACGACCCCGATTTTTCTGGCCGGGCATTCATGAGAACGTGCACAGGTGGTGCGTCTTGTCCTGAATGTCAGCTGGTAAACCCACTGGCCACCCCAAAAGCACCACTGTGCCCTCTACCTCTTGTACAGGTTCTCTTCGAGAGAATTGGAATGGACCTGGTCGGGCCGTTAAAGCGATCTGCACGAGGGTATCGCTTTTCATTGGTCATAGTGGACTATGCAACACGATACCCCGAGGCAGTGGCGCTCCGCAATATTTCAGCGAAAAGCGTAGCAGATGCCCTGTTTCACTTAATCTCCCGTGTGGGAATCCCAAAAGAGGTTCTCACAGATCTAGGCACGGCGTTCATGTCACGGACCCTCCGGGAACATTACAGGTTATTGGGCGTTAAAGCGATACGCTCCAGCGTCTATCACCCACAAACGGACGGACTGGTCGAACATTTTAACCGCACGTTGAAAACCATGATGCGAAAGTTTGTTCACGAAGACGGCAAAAATTGGGATAGATGGCTGGAACCCCTGTTATTTGCCATGCTCGAGGTCCCCCAAGCCTGCACGGGGTTTTCCCCCTCGAGCTTCTCTATGGACGTCAGCCTCGCGGGGTGTTGGACGTCCTAAGGGAAACTTGGGAGGACGGACCTTCCGACAGCAAAAACCAAATACGGCATGTCATGGACCTGAGAACAAAACTCCACACTTTGGGGGGGCTCTTGTTGTGGAAAAATATCAGTCTTGTAGTTCAAAAAATCTCTCAGACAAAGAAGGTCCGGGTGTCAAGGAGTTAACTTTATTTGCTCGAGCCAAACAAAGTGAGATGTTCCAAGTCATCTAAAAACCAAGTGTTTTCAGTCTACAGTTATAGTGAAACTTCTGAAAGGTGGTCCTTTCTAAAACCAATCAGGTAGATTCCCGTTATCTCTTATTTTTATTAACCAATTGTTGATTTTCTGCCACCAATATATCCCAGGCAACAAGGTGCGTATTTATTCATGGTAGGCTGGCTATTACCTAATTTTTTTAAATATATTTTTATATATCCTCGCCCACCACAATTATGTAATGGTCATCATGACCTGTTTCCCCTTCTTCACCTCCTTCTCTTGTCTTTATCTGTGGTAAAACTGTGGCCTTGCTCAATGTAGATTATAGTCATAGTAACGGGGCGAAACATGCCCAGATTTGGTCATACTGTAGGGTTGGGGCCGGAAAAAGTCCACAGATTTCATAAACACTGCCAGACATCAAAAACACAGCTGTGCAGGGTGCTTTTCAGAATCTCATACAAATGTGTTTAAAACGAAGAGCAATACATAGTGAATAATGATCAAAAACATAAAGACAGATCAAAAACATAAAGACATATCATGAAATTCCTCCATACTCTCTATGGAGAATTTGTTACAGGCCCAGGACAGACAAAGTATAACAGGGGTGCCAGATTACGCCAATTTGCACCAGGAGAGAAAGTAGTCGTATTGCTCCCAACATCGAGCTCTAAATTACTTAAAAACACTGCTTAAACAAGCATGGCTTATATTACAGTCTGATGTAAGCCATATTTTGTTGATAAATGATAAATGAGTTTGTTCCATCACTCTAGGCAGGACCAACCTACGGTCGTAAGATGATGACTGGTTATATGGCAGCAAAGGGAATTCGAGCCTCAGAAAGTCGGGTTGGGCGAGCTCTCCAGACAATACATCGACCATACCATGAAATGCGATGCAGTGTAAGCCAGTTTTTATTATTATTATTAATCCTTATATACTTTGTACATCAAAACCAACAGTTATTAGATAAAGGGTGTTGTTATTTAGTAAAACACTACGGCAACATTTTTATAGCAAGCCCTACAGTTGGCATTATATGTTACATCTGGACTATTGCTTTTAACAAATAGGCCTACTGGACAAACAATTCAAAGACAACATTGTAATTCTTGCATTATTTTTTCCACTTCTCTTATCAGGGTGCACGNCAATCCGTGCTCTCGGTTTTGTAAACCGTCCCCTCAATTTTTGAAATCTGTACCCACGAATTCATAATCTGTGCCCACGCTTTCGCAATCCGTGCGCACGGTTTTGCAAACTGTAGCCTACTCGCGGAATTGAAGCCTCTGTCTGTCAACAGAACAAGCTCCTTCCTATAGGAACATTAACCAATATTGTATACTGTTTTATATATAAATTGTCCTACTTTGTTTACACACGAGTGCGTGGCGCATATAAAGCATGCGTTCATTGCCGCTTTCACTGGCATAAAGTTGGAATGACATTAAACCTTCGTGAATTTAGGGACCATCTCTAAAGTACACATTAAAATACCTTTTTCCAACTTCAATGGCATTTAAAGGGAATGACTTATACCCACAAGACTAACTGTACAGTGTTCATGTGTGTGTCAGATATAATGCACACCTTTTAGATTATTTATATTTATTATAATAAACAGTTAAATCAAATGCAAATATTCTTATGTGTTTCACTGCTGTATGGGCTCATACATAAATATACACATTTTAAAGCTCAATAACATTTAAAGGGAATGACTTCCCTGACTAACTGTAACGTGTTCATATGTGTGTGAGATAGAATGCACACCTTTTAGATTATTGATATGTATTAAAATAAACCGTCAAATCACATGCAAACATTCCTATGTGTATAATGGTCTCATACACAAATATACCATTATTTAAAGCTCAATAGCAATACGTATAGGAATATGTACATATGATTTGATGGTTTATTTTAATACTCAATAATCTAAAAGTTGTGCATAATAGCTGACACACACTGACACACACATGAACACTGTACAGTTAGTTTTGTGGCTATAAATCATTCCCTTTAAATGCTTTTGAAGTTGGAAAAATGTATTTTAATGTGTATTGAAATGAATGTATGTTCAGTGCAGGTTTAGAGATTAGGGCATTTTGCACATTTTCCTTCATTATATTGTTGTCAGACATTGTTATGCCATCGTATAGATATAAAAAAAATCTATTCATATTTTTAGGTATTTAATTGTCCGGACCTCGGCTGGTAAGGAGGGTTCGTTTACTGGACCTCAAGCAATTTAAGTTGAAGACTCCTTGTCAGGAAAACACTAATGAAGAACCCAGATGCAGGCAGCGGGGATGAAGGGGTTAACAAAAGACTTTATTTAACAGATAATAAACACAAAACAAAGACCGACGATGGGGTATAACAACACAACAGGATGATAACAGGACGTAGACTAACTAACACTAAACTGAGGAAAAACCAACACATGAACTGAACTGAACTGAACTGAACTGAACTGAACTGAACTGAACTGAACTGCGAGGTACAGGCATAACGGGGAACATCAGGAATGCACACCACATACAATGACCGAACACAGGACAATGAAACATGAGGGTATATATAGGTAAGACAAACAAGGGATAACGACACAGGGCAGGTGTGGGTAATCAAACACTTAGGGAAAGATCACAAGGAAACGAGAGGAATGGGCCAATGACAAGACACTGGAGAGAACGTATATTATTGTCAAACGGACAATAATATGTTTCTCTCCACACATAACCAAAGGACTCTGCCCCGATCCCACCACACGACTAGAATTTCATAAACAAGACGGTGGGACCGTGACAACTCCTGACTTAGAAGAACGGTGTCATCAGATTCACAGCTTGCAATCTCAACTGAGCTTTCTTCACTTGACACTGAAGGGGCCTGGGTCATATCTGTAGACAAAGGATTTTAAAAACCTCAAATTAGTCTTGGCTGAGTTTGGTGATTTTACTTAATATTGTGCCTAACAACACCCTACAGCTGAGATTTAACAATATAGCACTGCTTATTTTAAACTATTGAATAGTATTGGCAAAATCATGGTTTTACTACAGTAACAATGTTTTTTGGTGTTACCTGTAGTCAAACCATGGTTTAATTTCCATAAAGGTGACCACATAGATTGATAAATCTCATAATCCAATTATAAGATGACAAGCATCAAAGTTTGATTTCAATCATTTACATTTTTGACATGGCCTTAGTCAATAATAATAAAAAACATTTTCACATAGTGGTCTTTACAATATGTAGTAAATCACGAAAATGACTTTAGCCGGGTTTTCACAAGGAGGGTTCCATTTCAGGCGAAATTAACTGCATGCTCTGCAGAGTTCGCAAGCATACGAGCAGTTTAGTTTACACAATTTGCATGACGACAATGCGAGCATGTCTTAACTACAGTCCGGCGACACAACGTGATATTCAGCGCCAAAGACAACGCACTGTGGATCTCATGCAACTCACAATGGGCTAATAAATGTTTTAAAAGCGTTGTACATTCAGATTTTATACGCGTTTACTTAACGAATTTAATTCCATATCAAACACTCCCCCAGTCAGCCTGAATGCACATTAATAAATGACTCACAAAAAAAAACTTGCGTTAACACGTGACTGCTTGGCGGTCCCAGCAAACACACAAAGCCATGCACAAACACAAAATAATGTCACTCACCATTACCATTTGAAGAATTCTCTAATCTGAGTTGAAAAACACCCAAATTCAGCTGCTTCACAACGTCCTCGAAAACATCCTCATCAACTTCAGTGCCAGACTCATCGTAAAGCCTGGCCTCGGGCCGACTAGAGGCGGTAATGCCGAACTTCACAAAGGCTGTGAACGAACCCAAATAAGCTTCGGTTTATTGGAAATATAAATGTAACCACAATAGGCAGCTTCTTATTAATTATTATTTGCTTATTTCACAAATAAAATTACCTTCGTCTAGGAAATCAGAAAGTTTCAAATCGCTTTGAGAAACTTTCACAAACTTCTGTTCACTTCTGAATTTAACTTTGACGAGTATCCTTAATCCTGATAAAAAACATTTAGTTAGTAATCACACGCCATATTTGACGCCATTTATATATTTTTTACATGTAATTAATTTTNCTTTAGAGAATGGTCCCTTAAAAAAATGAAAAAAGAACGGTTATTGTATTTTTAAATGCAATGCTGAAAACAAAAATTGGAATTAAAACCGTATACACAAAATGCTGCGCAAAAAAAATAAATATTAATGTGTTTTCAGATTTTTGTTTATGGATTTTGCACTTTTATTAAACATTT
Source organism: Triplophysa rosa (assembly GCF_024868665.1). Classification (NCBI taxonomy): domain Eukaryota; kingdom Metazoa; phylum Chordata; class Actinopteri; order Cypriniformes; family Nemacheilidae; genus Triplophysa; species Triplophysa rosa. The sequence goes on along the minus strand of NC_079907.1, from coordinate 15,275,774 downwards.
TAAAAACGCACAAATTAATCTCGAAAAAATGTCGATTTTACTGGTTTTCTATGGCCAAATTAGACACCCGGAAATAATATTTTCCGCACTGTTGAAAGATAAGAGCCGTCATGTCTCTGGAACCATACAGAGAGGTGATTACGAACATGATTTTAGAACATAAAACACACTCGGACATTGCAGAGCACCTGTCTCAACTTGGTGCCGGGCGAGGTTATTCGGTGAGGAGTGTGAGAAGATTTTGTGCCAGTCATGGTCTGAGACGGGAGGTTTCTGACACTCACCTGGAAATAGCTGTATCGACAGCAGTACAAGAAGTAAGTATTAAAATATTACGTCATTCTAATACGTATGTTAGAATAATATGCATGAAGTGGTGTTATCTCGATTCAATTGCAGTGATAATTCTCATTTGAGTGTTACAAATTGCAAAGAAAATATTGCAATAAAACAATGCATTTGACATTGAAGATGGTTTAGCGTTGTTTTCCCGGACTAACGTTAGTTCAGTTAACGAACGGTCGGCCCGTTTAAACAAATCGATTACAGTAGCCATACTGTACTGCACACAGGTGTTGGTGTAGTGGCCAGTATATGCCTACTGTACATCGTGTATCTTATTTGAATCACAATGACAGTTAAACGTGGTAACATTCAAAGATCTGATTTTGTCTCTGCTTAAAAACACTGCTTAAACAAGCATGGCTTATATTATAGTCTGATGTAGGCCATATTTTGTTGATAAATGATAAATGAGTTTGTTCCATCACTCTAGGCAGGACCAACCTACGGTCGTAAGATGATGACTGGTTATTTGGCAGCAAAGGGAATTCGAGCCGCAGAAAGTCGGGTTGGGCGAGCCCTCCAGACAATACATCGACCATACCATGAAATGCGATGCAGTGTAAGCCAGTTTTTATTGTTATTATTAATCCTTATATACATCAAAACCAACAGTTATTAGATAAAGGGTGTTGTTATTTAGTAAAACACTACGGCAACATTTTTATAGCAAGCCCTACAGTTGGCATTTTATGTTACATCTGGACTATTGCTTTTAACAAATAGGCCTACTGGACAAACAATTCAAAGACAACATTGTAATTCTTGCATTATTTTTTCCACTTCTCTTATCAGGGTGCACGAAATCTTAATCCTATACCCTACAGGACACAAACTCCATTTAGACCAAAACGAAAAGCTGGGCATGTTTGGAGTTACACATGTCCTAGCAATTGATGTCTACAGCAGCAAGATCATGGCTTATGCATGTATGCCAGTAAAGAATAACCTCACTATTTATGAAAAAGTGTACAGGTTTGTATTACAAAAGAAAAAAAGACTTATTAGCTTGAACTATATATATCATCTGAATATATTGCATATGAAAGAGTCAGTGTAAGAACAACTTATTTTTGAATTTGATCATTATTTAAGGCCTGCTGTAATCAACAATGGAATGTGGGACCAAATAAGAGTTGACCATGGCAAAGAGTTCTTCTTGACTCTGTTTATTCAAGAAATCCTTGCTGACCATAGAATAAAGAGGACGAAAATAACCTTACTCACCTTCCATCTTACACGAAGAAAATGGCCTCTTTGTCTTCCCCCTCAGAGGGGGTAATTGGGGGAGGAGTCAAGATAATTTGGCGGGTTTTTTGCACTTCAAGTGTAAAAATAGAATTACACCTTGTGGCACCCCTTCAACTACACTACAAAGGAGTATTCGTTAACACTGTAGGTTATTAATTTAACTCTTTTAGAATTAATAGTATTTAACACTGCAATTTCTACACTGCTGATTTTACTGTGTATGAATAATATGCATGAAGTGGTGTTATCTCGATTCAATTGCAGTGATAATTCTCATTTGAGTGTTACAAATTGCAAAGAAAATATTGCAATAAAACAATGCATTTGACATTGAAGATGGTTTAGCGTTGTTTTCCCGGACTAACGTTAGTTCAGTTAACGAACGGTCAGCCCGTTTAAACAAATCGATTACAGTAGCCATACTGTACTGCACACAGGTGTTGGTGTAGTGGCCAGTATAAGCCTACTGTACATCGTGTATCTTATTTGAATCACAATGACAGTTAAACGTGGTAACATTCAAAGATCTGATTTTGTCTCTGCTTAAAAACACTGCTTAAACAAGCATGGCTTATATTATAGTCTGATGTAGGCCATATTTAGTTGATAAATGATAAATGAGTTTGTTCCATCACTCTAGGCAGGACCAACCTACGGTCGTAAGATGATGACAGGTTATTTGGCAGCAAAGGGAATTCGAGCCGCAGAAAGTCGGGTTGGGCGAGCCCTCCAGACAATACATCGACCATACCATGAAATGCGATGCAGTGTAAGCCAGTTTTTATTATTATTATTAATCCTTATATACATCAAAACCAACAGTTATTAGATAAAGGGTGTTGTTATTTAGTAAAACACTACGGCAACATTTTTATAGCAAGCCCTACAGTTGGCATTTTATGTTACATCTGGACTATTGCTTTTAACAAATAGGCCTACTGGACAAACAATTCAAAGACAACATTGTAATTCTTGCATTATTTTTTCCACTTCTCTTATCAGGGTGCACGAAATCTTAATCCTATACCCTACAGGACACAAACTCCATTTAGACCAAAACGAAAAGCTGGGCATGTTTGGAGTTACACATGTCCTAGCAATTGATGACTACAGCAGCAAGATCATGGCTTATGCATGTATGCCAGTAAAGAATAACCTCACTATTTATGAAAAAGTGTACAGGTTTGTATTACAAAAGAAAAAAAGACTTATTAGCTTGAACTATATATATCATCTGAATATATTGCATATGAAAGAGTCAGTGTAAGAACAACTTATTTTTGAATTTGATCATTATTTAAGGCCTGCTGTAATCAACAATGGAATGTGGGACCAAATAAGAGTAGACCATGGCAAAGAGTTCTTCTTGACTCTGTTTATTCAAGAAATCCTTGCTGACCATAGAGACAGGAATATACAACTATATATTAAGGAAAAAAGAAAGAAAAGAGGGGCAGAGGGTACAGACTACAGCATATTAATTACAAATATTAAACACAAATTAAAGTACAAATTCTAATTGCTTTCCTATTTGTAGATATCTTTCCGTAACCATCTGCTACCAAAACTGAAAAAAACTTTATTTCTCAGAATTGAAGGACAAATTATTAAAAGCGATGGCCTTAACATTAACATTTTCATTGTTGAGATAACAAGTTGTTTATTTTCTGTGGGTAAGTTAAATGTTTAAGATATTAAACAAGCTGGTGTCTGTGAAGAAAATACTCCGGACGGAAGTACGTGTTTTTCTGTGTTTTTGGTGTGTTATAAGCAGTGTTGGGTGTAACTAGTTACTAAGTAATTAGTTACTGTAATTTAATTACTTTCCCCTTGAAAAAGTAAAGTAAGGGATTACTCTTATTTTTTCTGTAATTTAATTACAGTTACTTCTGATGCAATTAAATTAAATACTTTGTGTAATATGTGTGTGTGCAGAAGAGGAATTTACATCAAAATTCAAAGTCTAACATAAAAATCTGTGCTTTAATGTATAATTCTCACGTTTGTAATTAATAATAATACTTTATGTAGTTTTATGTTATTTATTTAAATGAATTGAAAGAGCCGTTTCATGTCTATCCTTGAATCACTTAACTCATCAAGGTTGATGTAGGATATAGAAAGTAATTAGTAATAAGTAATTAAATACTTTTTGAAGAGAGTAACTTGTACAGTAATCTAATTACATTATCGAATGTGTAATTAGTAACTAGTAATTAATTACTTTTTCAGAGTAACTTACCCAACACTGGTGTATCATTCGTTCAGTCATTTTTCGATTTAATATCGAAAGTAAACAAATAAGAAACTTATCCTTATATTCCTCAGTTCCGCATATTCCGATTCTTATCTCGTTTAATCCAACTACATTTCATCTCTTTCCCATCAAACAACCAGACTAACTTACCTTATGTGGGACACTGTCTTACCAATAAAGACTGTAAATTCATTGTTATTTATTAAATAAACAACCTTTTATTGACTTCTCATGCGTTTTGTGAATAGCTGCTATGACAAGGGCTAAAAACATTGCTATACCTCATTGTGGGAAAGCTGTATTGTACAGTCAATACCTGTATGTTCCTTTTTATTTTTTTTATGTTTATAGAGTAAATTGTAGCAGTAATCTTCATGTACACATGTAAAACATATTGAGAGCAAACTCTATTTTACAAAAACAGAGTATGATACAATAATATGGTTAGTGTTAACTTTAAGGTTATCCATAACACCTAAGCTGGCTATAACTTGAATACAAGGCTTTAATAGGATACTTAGGTAGCAGCATCTACGAAACCAGTTTATTGTCCAGAAACTGTGTTTATTGTCTAAGATACTATGCCTGAAAGAGGCTGTAGCCAGAGGTGAAACTGAAACGTTGTCATAGGACATTAAGGATATTTATGCACCCTGAAGTACTCCAGTAACAATGTTAATTCCATGTTTCCAAAGAGGGAGAAAAAGCTAAAAACACGACAGGACTTTTATGCAAGTGCAAAAACAATGCAAACTGTATTTTTCCTGGGTGGAAGGTTGTGAAAATGCATCTGATAATAACAATTTGCCTTGGTGGATGATAGATTATACAATTTTTTTTATTTCTAAAAGCAAAAAACATATGTAGCCCTACAGTGAAGTGTGGTTGCATCCTCAAACCATTTCCCAAAAATTAATCTAAAGTTAGAAACATCAAATCATACTTGACCCACTCCAACCACCCTACTGAACAATAATGATATAGATTAATGAACAAATACTTTTTATTTGCAACATATATGTACTCAGTTCAGTGAAACAGAACTTCATTGTTGTCCACATGGCTCAGTTTAATAGGCAGAACTGTTTTGTTTCTTTGCACCATCAAGACACTTTCATTCCTATGTTCTCCTGTGGTTCCCAAGATGGGGGCCAGGCCTTTTGGCTGAAAAAAAGGCAATTAAACATTCAGAAATTATATATTTGAGTTCTAAAATATGTTAGGTACAATTATAGTCTCTGAAATGGTTTATAAATCCTGTTGGGCTTCTACATATTTTCCTAACATAATGGTGTGGAGAAAGCAGAAAGCATTTATAGGTTATCCAAATTATGTTTTTGTCACTTTGTAATGACGTTTTAAACGTTTACAATACAAAGATTTGTATCTCAGAAATACTCTTAACATCTGGAATTAAGCTGTCATTAAATTTTCTTTATTAGGTTACAAATCTGTTATAAATTGTTATAAAAATTGTTAACCTCATATTGTGTATCTAATCGTATTGTGTGATAAGCAGACCTTCCCATTCCTACCAAATATGAAATTGTGATAATTCCCTTACCCTCAATCAAATCAAAATTTAGCAAATCATTTATGGCTCTGTCATCGCTTAGCAGAACACCACTACAAACAGCTGTACATGTAAATTGTACTTGTGACAAAACTTAATCTCTCTGATGGCGAAAACATGTTGAGTTGTCTCAGTCCATCCTAATTAAGCAGCCCGCTTCACTTTCCAAAAAGAAGTGTAACACTGGTCCATGTGCTCCTTACATAACTCTAAATAACTCATAACCATTTTATTGTAAGACAGGCTTCTTAATTAGGGTTAACTGTCCCTTTAGGGACAACTCGAGTCAGTTCAACATGAAAGCTGACATTACCATGATGGATACGGGAGCCAGTGGACCAGTACTTCTTTACATCCCTTGGGGAGAGGGTAAAAGACAAACCAAAGTCATGCTTTTATTTTATAATTAAATATTTCATTTATTTCCTCCTACCACCCTTCAATCAATCAATCGCCATATAATCACCAAAACATCAAAGGTTTGGTTTAATATTTACAGAGCTCTAAAAGCAAATAAATTGTCAATTTTACTATTTTTTCTTTAGACTTCAAAACTTTTGACAAAAGGCAACATTTTCAGCATTATTCTAGAATCAGAATCAGAAGAGCTTTATTGCCAAGTGTGCTTGCACACACAAGGAATTTTCTTTGGTGTTGGAAGCTTCTAGTACAGACATTTAACACAATGACAATACAATATAATACGATTTACAGTCTAAAACATTCTAAATTGTGCATATATACACTGGGTTCCAAATTATTATGCAAATGATATCTTTCTCTGGTTTTCCTAATTTGTCGATGCAAATGACAGTCAGTATAATTTTCAAGTAATCAACAGTTAGGGTACATTTGGAATTTTATTGAACAAACCTCCCACTGACAACAGTATTTATTTAAAAAATGAAAAACTCAAAATGCACTGTTCCAAATTATTATGCACAACAGAGTTTGAAAACATTTCATAGGTTGTAAAAAACTGAAAATGGTCATTTGTTGAATTTGCAGCATTAGGAGGTCATATTTACTGAAATCAAAAGCTATTTCAATCAAAAACATCCTAACAGGGCAAGTTACATGTTAACATAGGACCCCTTCTTTGATATCACCTTCACAATTCTTGCATCCATTGAACTTGTGAGTTTTTGGATAGTTTCTGATTGAATTTCTTTGCAGGATGTCAGAATAGCCTCCCAGAGCTGCTGTTTTGATGCTAACTGCCTCCCACCATCATAGATCTTTCGCTTGAGGATGCTCCAAAGGTTCTCAATAGGGTTGAGGTCAGGGGAGGATGGTGGCCACACCATGAGTTTCTCTCCTTTTATGCCCATAGCAGCCAATGACACAGAGGTATTCTTTGCAGCATGAGATGGTGCATTGTCATGCATGAAGATGATTTTGCTACGGAAGGCATGGTTCTTCTTTTTGTACCATGGAAGAAAGTGCTCAGTCAGAAACTCTACATACCTTGCAGAGTTCATTTTCACACCTTCAGGGACCCTAAAGGGGCCCACCAGCTGTCTCCCCATGATTCCAGCCCAAAACATGACTCCGCCACCTCCTTGCTGACGTCGCAGCCTTGTTGGGACATGGTGGCCATCCACCAACCATCCACTACTCCATCCATCTGGACCATCCAGGGTTGCACGGCACTCATCAGTAAACAAGACTGTTTGAAAATTAGTCTTCATGTATGTGTGGGCCCACTGCAACCGTTTCTGCTTGTGAGCATTGGTTAGGGGTGGCCGAATAGTAGGTTTATGCACAACTGCAAGCATCTGGAGGATCCTACACCTTGAGGTTTTCGGGACTCCCGAGGCACCAGCAGCTTCAAATACCTGTTTGCTGCTTTGCAATGGCATTTTTGCAGCTGCTCTCTTAATCCGATGAATTTGTCTGGAAGAAACCTTCCTCATTCTGCCTTTATCTGCACGAACCCTTCTGTGCTCTGAATCAGCCACAAATCTCTTCACAGTACGATGATCTCGCTTAAGTTTTCGTGAAATATCTAATGTTTTCATACCTTGTCCAAGACATTGCACTATTTGACGCTTTTCGGCAGCAGACAGATCCTTTTTCTTTCCCATATTGCTTGAAACCTGTGGCCTGCTTAATAATGTGGAACGTCCTTCTTAAGTAGTTTTCCTTTAATTGGGCTCACCTGGCAAACTACTTATCACAGGTGTCTGAGATTGATTTCAGTGATCCAAAGAGCACTGAGACACAATACCATCCATAAGTTTAATTGAACAATATAAAATTAAATGTTTACGACACTTAAATCCAATTTGCATAATAATTTGGAACGCAGTGTAAAAATAAAGACTATTTTACAGAAAAGGATAATAAACATATAAGAACATAATGTACAGGGTAGTATATAGTAGAATAAACATATAACAGATTTTGAAGCTTAAAACAGGAAAAACAAACAAAAAAGACATAAGTACTAGAGCACTCCAAACCGAGGCAGCCATCCGCGGCGCCATCTTGGATATTATTATATATATTATATTATTATATATATATACTGTATATGTTTATTATATAACTATCTAAATATAACCAACATCATACTGGATTTCTGAAAGAAAACATTCAACTAAGATTAATACATATGTGTACTGGAAAAATGTCCAATGTGAGGTATACGACATGCTTGAAGCCTGAAGTGTCAATATACCTGTATGGGGCCGCTTCTAGGATACATATCTGTAGGTTTGTCACAAGAAAATGGTCGTAACACTGGTAACACCATTTTTAAGCATCCGGAGCACATCTATGAGCCTTAATGCACGTCATTGGGAAGGGCTAAGCCGCTCATACACTCTACTGTTGTCTAAAGCTATATAACTCCTTACTTAGGCTTATAATGACCCTTAAAAGGCTTTGTCCATTATTTACCTATGAGGGTCCCATTAAATAAGTTACACATATATTGTCCGTTATACACCTATATGAGCCACATCAAATAAGTTACACATGTATATACAATTTTTGAGCATGATAACCATATTACAAGCTGTAATAAACATGTAATTGCCAAACTGAGTCACGGACACTTTTGGCACGGCTCCCATAGGTAGCTAATGGACACACCATTTTTAAGCTTCTGGACCAAAACTGTGAGCCTTAATGCACGTCATTGTGAAGGGCTGTTCCTCTTATACACTATACTGTTGGTTTAAGCTGGATGAATCATTGCCAAAGCAAACGAGACCACTGACAGGGGTCTTACTCTGTCTACCTAATTTTGTGCCCTTCGAGTAAATCGCAGATGTGAGAAAACATTGTGTCAATGCACACCGCTCTTTTATGTGCACGTTTGACTCGAAAGTCAAAGAAAATGGCTTTAGGCTGTTTAAGCGTGTGTCACACAGCTGCTGGGCTCAAATGAGGCAGTCAGCTCCGAGACGGGGTCCCCCGGGTCGCCGGGTGGCGTCCAGGTCTTCGGGCAGGCTTCAGGTGCATCGGGCAGGCCTCCCTCAAGTTTAGGCTGCAAGGGGGATGCGTAGGCGTTCTGTGGATGGAGGCGTGGCCAGCGGGAAGCTCCGCCCAAAATAGGTTACAATGGGAACGTGTACATGTAGGCTTCTCGTGTACATCGGGGTCCGGAGCCGGCCCGTAGGTTGCAAGGGGGATGTTTAGGCGCTCTTCGGGAGGCCCGATCGCAACCTGATTGACGTGCGTGGCTTAGGTTGGGAACGTACATCGAGTCGCCCCCTCGTGGTTCTGCGCAAAAGAGTGCCTAACCCTTCCTTCCGTGACTCAAAAATTAGGCACTTTGGGCATTTTTCATGGGTCCCCCGGGCGTTGCCGCAGCCCCATGACGTTTCCGTTCAATCGCGGGAGCTCTCCCCCTCGTTTCGGCAACGCCGGGCGACCTGGGAAATATTTTTGGGGCGTCAGCGTGCAGTGTCCATAACTAGCCGTCCGGCGCGTGTCAACTAAGTTACACATTCAGTTTGATGGCCTTAGGCATGCTAGAGACGACCCAAAAGCAGACACAAACTCCCCGTCGGCGAATCGAAACCGGTCGTGCGCGTCACCTGCGGAGACACTGTCCGCTATACTAACGAGGACTCATTTAGAATGTTGTGGAGACTTTCCTAATCCTCCTCTGGTCCACAATGGCATTCTCATCGGATAATCACACTTTAACCTGTTGTTGATAAGAAATTCAATAGAGGAAGAAGGAGGCCTTACCATGTCCTTGTACTGCTTCAGCTAGAATGAACCAGTGACCCCGACGTGATTTGAACACGCAACATTCTGATCTGGAGTCAGACGCGCTACCGTTGCGCCACGAGGCCTCTCGTTGGCCTCCACAATCACGGTGCTCCTAGTCATGCTCTGGTGTAAAGCCTCGTGACACGACCTCCATCCCGATGGCCGAACCAACATGCATCAGCTGTGCTGTATGTGGCAACGAAAACCTTAACGCGTCCCTGGGTGGGCTCGAACCACCAACCTTTCGGTTAACAGCCGAACGCGCTAACCGATTGCGCCACAGAGACCGACAGAGATGGCAGGCGGGCGAGGGACGGCGGCAGAACGAGACGTGGAATTCGTTTCTCAGACTTGGTTTGATTTGGAAAGAAACAGCAGAGCTTTGCAGAGTCATAACCACATACGTCGCAGCACGCCAATATAGCGGATGCTTTCAGAGAGCCCTTTTTGCCGCATATTGGTTAAGAGTCATTGCGCCTTCTGTATTTTACCAAGAAGCTGCACAAACATCCCGTCACCTGGCCTGGTGAAAAGCACCAAGAACAGAAGGCTCTTACACGCCCAACGTGGGGCTCGAACCCACGACCCTGAGATTAAGAGTCTCATGCTCTACCGACTGAGCTAGCCGGCGTGCCTCAGCCAGGGATTCAGGATGACACTACAGAACACTGGCTAAAATTTGGTGGTTAATTGACTCACTTTAATGCGACAGAAAGGAAGGAGTTAAAGGAATCTATTGAGTTGGTAATTCACTCAGGAAAGACTAAAGCAACACGGTGTTGACTACATTGGCATATCGTGTGGGCCAGCAACCGGGTGCCTGTGTTGGTGGTATAGTGGTGAGCATAGCTGCCTTCCAAGCAGTTGACCAGGGTTCGATTCCCGGCCAATGCATTGCATTTTGCAAAGCCCCTTGCACAAAGGAGAGAGGCATGTCGCAGACTTTTCCAACAGTTTGAATGTGTAGTCGAAGGAGGCCTTACCATGTCTTGAACTGCTTCAGCTAGAATTGTCAGAGACTGGAGATTTGTTCTTCATTTCCCAGGCAGATCCAGATCCTAGCACCAGTGGTCGGCAGACTGTTAGCTTCAGGGACATCTCTTCAGAGTTGTCAATTGCATCATTTTGTTGATGGACAAGAACTTCACTTCGTTAGCCCCTCCCAGATGGAATGGTTACGGAGGAGCCCGCACCAAAGATAACCCCCTTAAACACTGCGGTACGACATAGGAAGTGCGCTGGTTCGAGAGCTGGTGGGTGTAGCTCGAGTTTCTCTTGATCTACGCATTAAAACTTCCGCCTTTTACGAAAGATTTCCGTGGGGTGAAACCACTGTGAGTTCAATGTGCTTTTGGACGGCTCCGCTCACAGCGGGCCTCGGTGAACGTGTTAGGAATCAGAGAGTTTAATAATCCGCCTCTGTCGGATTGCCTGTGCACATCGCTGTCTCCTGGCTGTTTTGGGGCTCTTGGTTTTCTTCTGCTTGTTGCGAGTTTATTGTCAAAATGTGCTCAGATAGATAGAGAGTTTTGTGCGATGCTCTTCAAACGTGTGGTTTTACTACGCTTCCTCTGTGCTGGAAAACAGTTGACGTGCATATCCCCTCCAAGTCGGGTGCTGCAGTCTCCCATATGGCCTAGCCGTTAGGATTCCTGGTTTTCACCCAGGCGGCTCGGGTTCAACTCCCGGTATGGGAAAACGGTGGGTTTCTTAGCTGCTCTTTCACTTGGAAATACCCCGTTGTTTCACAGTGAGGCAGCAGTGTAGGAGGTCAAACAAATTGCCACTGATCTCGTTTATGAGCCTTTCTGGGCTCCTCCTACTTTTAAGCCCCTTTGCACCATCCAAATTCAAGTGAGCACACAGTATTTACCTTCTATTGTAACGTGCTTCCTGAGGCCTCAGGTAATATGTGCTGGATACACCGTGTTGTGTCCCGGGTGCCGACAATTCAAAAGTACAGCAGGTACAGCGGGGACCTTTTTTACGACACGTCTTGTCACTGTCTTCACATTTTGAACCTCACCTCTACATAGAAAACATCCTAAACGTCCAACAGTGTTAAAGTGGACAACCCCGTAGGTGCAAAAAGGTCCTTCTGATTCGGCAACAAAGTCACGGCGACCGGTTAGCTAGCAGCAGTCAGTCAAAGTGCGACAGCAGCCACAAGGCATCGCTAACAAGGCTTCCAAGCCCAAATAACCAGTGACCCCGACGTGATTTGAACAACCTTCTGATCTGGAGTCAGATGCTCTACCGTTGCGCCACGAGGCCTCTCGTTGGCCTACACAATAACGGTGCTCCTAGTCATGCTCTGGCGTAAAGCCTCGTGACGCTACCTCCGTCCCGATGGCCGAACAGAAATGCGTCAGATGTGCTGTATGTGGCAACGAAAACCTTAGCGTGTCCCTGGGTGGGCTTGAACCACCAACCTTTCTGTTAACAGCTGAACGCTCTAACCGATTGCGTTCCAATAGGCCATCAAATGTGGGGAAGAAGGGGGGAAAAAGGGGAAGAAAGAAAAAGAGAAGGGGAAGAAGGGAAAGAAAAAGAGAGGGAAATAAAGGGTGAAATATCAAGAGAAGAGATAGCTCTTCCCTAATGTTTGAGTGTTGATGCATTTGCTAGTTTTTGAAGCAATAAAAAGCGTACATTTAATTTACATTGCTTTCTATTGCAGGCAGTCACCAGACGGGGGTTCGAATCCAGCCAAAGACAACGTTTTGTTGAATTTTTAGTCTTATTAAACAAACGAAATTCTTGAATGCATTACTTTCAAAATAAACATATGTACGTCGTTGGTTGTGTTTTAACTCAAAAAGGATGCCTGTGCTCTGTGGTATTGTTATAACAAATATGCAAGCCACAGCAAATATGTTGAAAAATGCCTATTATGCAAGAACAACAAAATACAGAAATAGTCCTTCTTATATATTTATATTTTATGTTATTGCAAGGCACCGAGTATTGTGTTTTACTAAAACTAATAAAATAATGAAAGTCAAAAAACATGTCTTGATAGTTTCTTTTTATTTCACAAATATGTTAACAGAAGATTAAAGAATATTAAATTAAAACGTTTAATAAGTTAAATAGCACATTTAAAAAACTATATACCTGAAGGTATATAGAATATTAAAAAATAAATAAAAGACAAACAAATACAATTATAAAGAATGTATTTAAAAACAAGTAAGTGTAAAAAGGCCTTTCAGCCTTTGATAATGCCTTTAAAAAATAATAAATAACTACAAACTACTATTAACAATGAACAACTTGTTCAAATAACACTATTTACATAAAACTATATACATTATAGTTGCACACTATTTGGAGGTGGTTCTTCTCATTTCCTCCAACCATACCTCTTTTGAAACAGTCTCAGTGTTTGGGCAGTACACCCTGCCCCTATACTGGCTATGACCTGTTTCACTTGTTTTAAATTGGCCACACTTCTTGCATGTGTTGGCCTCCACAGTTCTTCTTTAGGGTCTCTTGGTTATGGCACCTGGATTGGCAGCAGGTGCAGCAGGCTGTGAGGCGGTTACCTGGACAACTGTGGGATGTAACAGTGACAGGTCGCAGTCTCCTCTGGAGGCATGGGTAAGAATCCCACTTCTGACATTGCTTTGCACATGCTGGAGCCTCCTGGTGCTTTGCATGGAAACTGTCGTTCGCTGAATTTCTGGCAGAGTTGTCAAACCCAGTTCCTGGAGAGCAAGTGTCCAGCAGAGTCTAGCACCAGCCACAGCTGCCTTGAAGTNTTTGCCTTTTGAAGAGGCTTTGATCACTCTAGTCACTCTAACTCAAAGATACTCATAAAGAACATGCTTATTGGTTGTTATATGTTTTCCTATCAAGTGCTCTTTCTAGAAACAAAATATTAGACTAACTGTTTAGCATCAACATGATGCTGACAAATGCAATTAACAAAAAATGTTTTTCTTGTTCTTGTTTCAACAAAATAAGCTGTCAATTAAACCACTGAACTAAACGTCAATTGTAACAATCAGGTAACAATCAGGTAACAATTGTCTGTGTAATGCAGCGCTACTCTACCTTAATAATGTCACTAAGAGCTAACAAAACTTCAGAAAGACCCACTGCAAGAAAGACATTGTTACTGAGATCTTCCCCCCTGCATTTCAAGCACTGAGATGCAGTAGCCATCCACTGATCAACACAAAGCTTGCATCCGATCAGGCTTCTACAGCAGGTGGCAAATACCGGTTGATCTATGGGTCCTAGAAAATATCAAAAGTCACAAAAATCAGATGTTGTGCGCACAGTGCAGGGTTTTCACAAAAAAATTTAAGGAAATGTTTTAATGTTTTATCCAAGCTACCACAAAAAAGACATCAAGTAAAACACATAAATACTGATTCTCACATGACATCACAGCTCCAAAAGTGCAATTAAAAGGACCATTTTCTGAAAATTGTCATCCTTTACCTCATGCAAATTATGATATCTTTAATGAAATCAGAGAGCGCTGATCCTCCATTGAAAGTCTATTCACCCAAAACTCTTAAACCCTTAAAAGCATTCATAAAGATATAGTAAAATAAATCCATATGAATATAGCGGTCAGAGATTTGGTTGAACAGACTTTCAATAGAGGGACAGAAATCTGTCAGATTTCATTAGCACCATGAAATCAAATTGAACGTATTGTCTTCAGTGGAATATTGCAGTATTTTTCATAATTTGTTTGTGCAAAACATTTTATGTGGCCTTGTAATCATTAAATCAAAAATTCTCCTCTTCCTCTCCCTCACATGAAATCGACTAATATCAAACCACAAACATCCAATCAATTCCCCATGGACAAAATCAAGCCCATCAACTACATCTTGTACCAAAAGCAGTTTCACAAAA
>NC_079907.1:15254726-15259463 GCF_024868665.1 Triplophysa rosa | reverse complement strand
TAACTTGCCTTAATTTTAAATGTTAATGGAACTCATATTTGACAATACCAATTGTGCACACAACACTTACCCTTGCAGACTATGCAAGTGAAAGCTGCTTTTATTTTCTGCATTTGGACATCAGTCAAGGTTTTGGCAGATGTTTGACTGGACAGCTCAGAAAGCTCTTTGATAGATGAGATAACTTGCTGAAGGCCCTGTGAGGCCAGAACCACCTCCTCTATCTTTTCGTACACATCTTGTAGACCTGAAGTCTCATCATCTTTTCGACTTGAGCTAAAAAAGTATTTTTTAAATAGATTAGTCATAGACTTGAGCAGTTGAGAAATATACTCACAAATATTGATTCCGTACCTTCTCTTTCTCTTGGTGCCCTGAAACTCTGGGAAATCTTGTTCGGAGATGACAAAAACCTTCCGGGCATTCTGCTTCCAGTAGAGGGACCCTGGGTACATGGGGATGGCATGACCCAGTGATTGCCATATAATTCTTAATTACAACAGCTTAAAAATACAAACATAAAATTGTAATACATACCTTTAGTTCCTTCAGAATCAAGTATCTCGTTACCCTGGGCATCAGTGAGAATTACTGGATCATAACTGCCAAGAGCATCTTGAACTATGAGGGGCCGCACAAGCCGAAATTCATTCTAGCACTCTCACACACGTACATTTTCCCTCTCACACACGTACATTCTCCTCTCACACACGTACATTTTCCCTTTCACACACTCACATTCTCCCTCTCACACACGTACATTCTCCTCTCACACATGTACATTTTCCCTTTCACACACTCACATTCTCCCTCTCACACACGTACATTCTCCCTCTCATACACGTACATTCTCCTCTCACACACGTACATTCTCCTCTCACACACGTACATTCTCCTCTCACACACGTACATTCTCCCTCTCACACACGTACATTCTCCCTCTCACACACGTACATTTTCCCTCTCACACACGTACATTTTCCCTCTCACACACGTACATTCTCCTTCCACACACGTACATATCTACTCTCACACTCACACATTTTAACGCTCACATTTATACAACTTTCCTCTCACACACTCACATTTTTTCTCGCACACACTCACATTCTTCTTTCGCACGCATACATTTCTACTGTCAAACACTCATATTCTCCTTTTGCATTCATATATATTTCCATTTTCTTGCATGCCTGCACATATGTATAGACTTTTTCTGGGGTGGGGGTATCCGTTACTTCCTCTGTAAGCAGGAAGTCACTCTAAAACCAGGAAATACATATGCTAGACTTACTGAAAATACATACAAAATGATGCTATTCAAAGTCATCCTGTTGTCTTTTCAACTACATTTTTTTATTTTGGGAGTAAGTAGCAATGAAAATGACATTAGACTTTATTTAAATAATATGGTGGAATGTATTGAACAAATGCAGAGAGGAGCAGATTCATTCGTTCATGAGAGGCTGTACAGAGAACTTTGTGATCACATTCAAACCCTATCTGGATTTTTGACCGTCTCAAGATCTGTTGAGGATCCAAGAAATAGAGCAACGGTAAATACATTAGAGTCCTTATATAGATGTCTTAATTTAGTGCTGACTGCTTATGAATCCAGACAAAGAACCAGGTCTGAGACCAGTTATGTCCTGTTGCCTCCGCATGTCATTACTGGACATCAGGGCAGACCTCGATACAGCATTTCAAAAGAGCAAATTTCTCATTTGGTATCCCTGGGAATGAACTGGCAAAGCATTGCTACATGCTTAGGGGTAAGCTGTCGGACTCTCTACAGGCATAGACAGCGGCTGGGTGTTCAGCCACTGATGTATGCAACAATATCAGATGACAACCTGAACAGAGTTGTTGGTGAAATTCTTCAGTCTACGACAAATGCAGGTGAACAATATGTACATGGGAGCTTGAGGTCACGTCAGTTACGACTTCAAAGGTGGCGTGTTAGACAGAGTCTGCAAGAAGTTGACCCTATTGGACGGTCATTCAGAAGACGCCATACAATACGTCGACGAATTTACAGTGTTCCAGCTCCAAATCAGTTATGGTGAGTAAATTCCCAACAAATCAACTAAGGGTAAATTAATTAACACAAATTTAATGCACCTTTTTATAGTAAGTGCTTCCAATATTATTATTATAGTTGTAAATGACAGATAATAATTGTGGGGTGATTAAATTAAATCCCGTAGTCCAAGTAAAAACACTTATTTACAAGTATAAGTGCTACATTCTAAATTTGAAGTCTACAGCAAAATGGATTTGGCATCAAAAGCAGGAGAGCTCATAATAAAGTTATTTTAATGTTCAAAGTATTGTTGTATAACCCCTTATAATACTTTTACCACACATTATTGACTCTGATTTCAATTTCTCTTAGGCACATAGATGGAAACCACAAACTTGTGAGATGGAGGATGGTGTTCCACGGCTGTGTTGATGGTTTCAGTCGAGCCATTATCTACCTTGCTTGTCTAGATAACAACAGAGCCTCTAGTGTTTTGTCTCTATTCATTGCTGGTGTTCAGAACTTTGGAATACCGTCTAGGGTGAGATGTGATCATGGACTTGAAAACACTGGTGTTGCCCGTTTCATGCTTCATAGGAGAGGATTAAACAGACGGAGTGTAATAACTGGCAGGTCAGTGCATAATCAAAGAATTGAGAGATTATGGGCAGAGCTAAATCGAGTAGTGTCTTTTCATTTTGTTAATCTTTTCAACTTCATGGAGGAACATGGTGTGTTAGATTCACTTAATGAGCTCCATTTATTTTGTCTTCATTATATTTATTTGCCACGAATTCAAAGAAGTGCCACTGAATTTCAGAACCAGTGGAATAACCATGGTCTTTCAACTCAAGGGGGGCAAACTCCTCTTCAGCTGTGGCAAACGGGCATAGTCAACAATGCAGGAATGCATAACCCAAGTATAAATGGCATTTATGACACAAACAGTGGTTCTGCTATTGATGACAACATAACACTCTCAGAATCACAGACAAATAGTAATGTTGTTGTTCCACCAATTACCTTTACCACAGGTGACACAACAATTAATACCCTTCCGCAGATGTTTGATCCATTTGAAGATGATGGAAATCATGGTATAGATTTGTTTTGCAACCTTGTACATTTTCTAGATGAGAGGCCGTCCTAAATTCATACCCATGTTAAAGGGATACTTTACTAGCAAATCAAAATTTCCCCGTGTTTTACTCACCCTCAAGGCATTCTAAATGAATATGGTTTTCTTCACAAAATGAAGAACACATTCCATTGGCAAGCTTTGTGATAGTACATAATTACACAGATTGTCATTGCTTTAAGTTTATAGTTGCAGTTTATCCATTTCAAGGATTTTTGCTGTGTATGGGATGTTGACACCTTTATCGATGTTTTCCTGTGAGCTGAAAACTCATGTTTACATTTTACATCTGTGTTTCTATAAATGTAAAAAAAATAAAAGTAAAAAAATATTGAAACACATGTGAAACCATTTTATTAAAGCTTGACTTGTTTACAATAACTGGTCGTTGAGAATTTTATAACAAAAATACAACTTAATCAGGAATTTCCTAAAACCACAACTCAAAAGTGTGTTGGTCCATTAATTGTCCATGCAAAAAGGAGTCTCGAAATCACAACAAAAGCAGACACAAATTTCAAGCTACAAAACAAAAAGAAAGCAAACTAATTTAAATATTAAAACAGTTACATTAAAGCATCAAAAGTTAATTAAAAGTGGAACTATTTCCCAATTAACTTGTTGGAAACAAATTCTGTTTGTAGTCAAGAGTACTGGCAACATACAGTAATGGCTACAAATACAGCGCTAAATCCACTTAAGTCTGCAATAGGTCACCTTCACTGAACTTTCTAAACATCTGAACTGTAACAAGTCAGATGTTGTTAATAATTTATTACTAACAATAAAAATGTATTTTAGAACAAAACACCGTGGAACAATACCCACACAGAAACATGAGTCAATAACTGTTTTGAAATTAAATGCTGACTTACATTTATTTATCTGTGTGTGAACTTGACAAAATATTGAAATGGAGGCCTGCCCATTAATTATTCTATGCCAAAACCATGGGTATTGCCCAGTGCAAAGTCCATGTTTTCTTGAAAGGCGGTGTAGGTGGTGTGCAGTGGTAACTTTAAACAATTGATGCAGGTGTTTGCAATGGGCAGTTTAGAGGTGGTTCCATCATGTTCTTGGTGGAGAAATTCAATTGAAGGGTTAGGGGAAAATCCTATTGGTGGAACAATATTGGCTCCAGTGGCAAAGGCAAGAATTGTTCCCAGCTTCTTTGCTCCTTCTTTATCTAGAGGAAAAGCAACACATCAGAAATCAGACTATAAAAAACTGCATGCATCACTTATCTTAACTGATACACAATGAAAATATAAAGTGCCTTATCAATATCAAGTGAGTAGATATTTCAGTTCATGCAAGAAATGCTCAAAACATTTGCCTTCTGAATCTGTGAGGAAGTCTCTCCAGAAAGGAACAACAATTTCTTCAATTCGCCTTTTATTGCTGCCAACTGGAGATAGGCGAATGGTAAAGAGGCTGTCAACCAGATCAGCAGTGAGGGTGGTAGGAGACCAGCACAGAAGGGTGCGAAAACTCTCCGGGTGAGCTTGTATTTTGTCAAGCAAACCAAGTGTTTTCAGTCCATCCCGAAATCTGAGAAAAAATCTGTTATTTTAAA